>NW_027397086.1:26432980-26533429 GCF_003265705.2 Callorhinus ursinus | reverse complement strand
TCTCCTGTTGAGTTCGTAGGTGTTCAGAATGGTTTGATCCCTATTCAGCTGAATTCCTGAGACCAGACGAAATCTAGGTCTCCTACTCCTCCGCCATCTTGCTCCGCCTCCATCATAATATCTTTTTGAAGGAAGTAAAGGTGGCATTGCCCTCATTTGTAAATGAGGAAATTGAGGTAAACAGGTTTTAACAACTAAGACAGTTCTTTCTGAGCAGCCACGTTATGGATACAATGTGTGCTAAATAGATAATGCTTTGGCAGCAATGTTCTTTCATTTTTATTTTTTTTTCAGCTTTATTTAGGTACAATTGACATAAAACTATGTAATTTTAAGATGTGCAATGCGTTGATTTAATAGATTTATATATTGTGAAATGATTACCACAGTAGGAAAAGTTAATACCTTTTTTACCTCATATAATTACCATTTCTTTTTTTTTTTTGTGGTGAGAAATTTTAAGATCTACTCTCTCAGGTACTTTTGAGTATATAATGCAGTATTGTTAACTATAGTTACCATGCAGTACATTATATTTCCAGAACTGATTCATCTTAACTGAAAGTTTATACCTTTTGACCAACATCTTCCCCCTCCCCCAACCACTAGTAACTTCCATTCTATTCTGTTTCTGAGTTTGGCTTTTTTACATTCTACATATAAGTGAGATCATGCAGCATTTGTTTTTCTCTGTCCGACTTATTTCACTTAGCATAATGCCCTCAAGTTCCATCCATGTTGTCCCAAATGGAAGGATTTTTTTCTTTCTCATGACTGAATAATATTCCACTGTGTATGTATGTATACAGAATTATATATGTATCGCACATTTTCTTCATCCATTCATCTGTGAATGGACACTTAGGTTATTTCTCTATCTCGGCTATTGTGAATAATGCTTCAATGAACATGGGAGTGCAGATATCTCTTTTGAGATCCTGATTTCATTTCCTTTGGATATACGCAGAAAAGTGGGAGAGCTGAGTCATATGGTAGTTCTATTTTTAATTTTTTGAGGAATCTCCATACTATTTTCCCTAGTGGTTATACCAATTTACATTCCCACCACTAGTGCATAAGGGTTCCTTTTTCTCCACATCCTTGCCAACATTTGTTATCTCCTGTATTTTTGATGACCATTCCAACAGGTGTGAAGTGATATTTTTTAACTCCTTATCAGATATATGATTTGCAAATATTTTCTCCCATTCTGTAGGTTGCCTTTTCATTTTGTTAATTATTTATTTTGCTATGTAGAAGCTTCTTAGTTTGATACAGGCTAATTTATTTATTTTTTTGCTTTTATTGCTTGTGCTTTGGGTGTCATATTTTAAAAATCATTGCCAAGACCAATGCCAAGGAGCTTTTCCTCTGTTTTATTCTAGAAGTTTTCTTGTTTTAGGACCTATGTTTAAGTCCTTACTCCATTTTGAGTTTATTTTTGGGAGTGGAGTAAGATAGGGGTCCAATTTCATTCTGCATGTGATTATCCATTTTCCCCAACATTACTTATTGAAGAACCTATCCTTTTCCCACTGAGCATTCTTTGCTTCTTTGTTAAATATTAGTTGATTGTACATGGGAAGGCTTACTTCTGGGCTCTTGATTCTGTTCCACTGGCCTATGTGTCTATTTTTATGCCAGCACTATATCGTTTTGGTTACCATAGCTCTGTAGCATAGTTTGAAAGCAGGAAGGGCAGCAGCGTTTTTTGGTATCAGGCTCTATGCCCTCTGGACACAGCTGATGGGATTAAGGGATGATACTGATCCAAGCTCAAGTAATCAATAAGCTGGGCTGATGCAAAAAGACAAATTGACTCCATCAGATTCTATCTCTGGATAATACTGAGAAAACATGGCAGAATCATGTAGAATGAAAGTTACAAGGGAGGAGCCATGGGTAATAGACGCAAAGCTGGTAGAAAAGCCAAGAGACACAGGCAGGGAGAGAGTAGCTATGTTATATAAATTGATAAGCATTTGAGGGAAGAAGCATAAGGTCCCTAGAGCTGCCAAGGACCCAACACAAATCTCTAGTTTCTTCTGTTCCTGAGGCCTGGATGTCCAGGTTCTAAAAGCCACCCTATTGCCTGCAGGAACTTAGATGAATTGCTGTTTTTTATAACCCTCGAGTGTAGTACAAGAATGCTCAACCATGGTGCAGAGTTTTGATGATCAGTGAAGGGGCACTGCCAGCACCAGCCTGACCTCAGGCCCAGCAGAACTGGGAACATTGGTGGAAGTCCTCAGTGTGGGACTCCAAGGAGTAAAATGGCAAGTGACCCATTACTCAAATTGGGATATAGGGTTGCACCTATGACCAGGGGCATGCCAGCAGTGAGGTCATACCACCAGCCAGTAGACCAGGGGGTCTCTGTTCTGGGGCTTTCTTGTTCTTCCAAGCCAAGAACAACAGTTGCTTCTGAATCTAGGGCAATACTGAGATGGTTGCAGAGATCAACATGGATCCAGTTGTATCTCTTTTATCTCATCTCATCCTCTGCCCTTACTCATTATACTTTCTAGCCATATTGGCCTTTTTCAGTTTCTCATGTGTTGCCCTTCCCCCTACCCCTAAGACCTTACTTTCTCCTCATTATTAGTGTCTACTCGTTCTTCAGGTATTGGTTTAAATGTCCCTTCCTCTGAACACCTTCTTTTACTAATAATGCCAAAATACACCACACCTCTACTTTATCTCAGAACAATTTATAGTTTTACCTCGAGCTCTTAACAAAATTTGTAATCTTTACTTGCACGTGTATATGTTCAATGTATGTTTCCCCCACTAAACCTTACATTTCACAAGGGCAGGGCCAATGTTTACCATAGTAATGTCTGTATCCTTAACACCTAACCCTACTGGTACAGAATTAACCTGTAATAATATCTGATGAATGAATAAATACATGGGAATTAAAGTGATATAGGAGTAGAGAGTTGAGAAGTCCATTATTGAACCACGTATTTACTTTCTTTCAATACAAGATCATTATGGTCACTTAATGATAATTTTCTTCTCACTGTAAAACTGTATTGCATTTTTAGTGCTTTAGTCTTTCTGAATGCCTTTTTTTAAAGCTTATAATCAAGGAAATGTCTTTTCTTGGGTGAATTTTCTCAGTGACTGACATCTACTACATGATTTTATTAATGACAGGCTCAGACAGTTGCCTTTTATTTATTTTTTAAAAAATATTTTATTTATTTATTTGAGAGAGAGAGAGAGCACACAAGCAGGGGCAGCAGCAGGCAAGGGAGAAGGAGAAGCAGGCTCCCCCCAGAGCAGGGAGCCCAATGCAGGGCATAATCCCAGGACCCCAAGATCATGAGCTGAGCTGAAGGCAGCCACTTAACCAACTGAGCCACCCAGGTGCCCCAACAGTTGCTTTTTAAATAATTTTTCAAAAAGCTTCCTATAACATGCAATGTCATTTGTAAATGATGTCACCCTTCCCTTGAAAAAGTCTGCATTTCCTGATTTCAACTGGAAATCTGAGTCTCATGAGCAGGAATGACTCAGAAGTTTTTCTTCTTTTAGAATGTGAGTTTAATCCTGATAGTCTGGTTTATGCTGGCCCTGTAGAATTCAACATGTCAAGAACAATTTTATCTGTTTTTCATATCAGATTCTATAGCAAATTCACAGTTGGATCTAGCAGAAGGGAAGGCAGGGATGTCAAAGAAACAGATGTTGGCATTGTAAAAGCAGATGCTCTATGCTTAATTTTACATGCCAGAAAAATTCTATTATTAAAATTCAACATCTGTCTTTTTAGAGGAATTACTCACTCTCAACCAGGTTGAAACTAAGCCCCAGTATTCAATTACAGGAATTTTTTTCCCTCCCAATCAGAATGTTATACATTTGAAAACTAAGTCAATAAACCAGTTGCAAACCTCTTCCAATATTAGAAGGCCTTTAGAGTGGAGTATATAAGTAGCTTCAGACGTGAAAATTTTCTTATACGAATTGCATCTAATTTCTGTCTCCTGAACACTCCACTCCCTGCTCCCTTGAAGAACCAGGCAATGACAGGGATGCTAGTAGGAGACTACCCATTAGAAGGAAGCATGAAAAGGCAGCTTTGGTTTTTGAGGAACTGAAGTGTGAACCCAGGAGTGTTCCTGGGAAGACTTTTGATCAGTAATGAAGGGAGACCTATCTAAGCTTGTGCTTTGAAATCCTGCATCCTTGATAAGGTCAAAGATACAGAGCTAGCTGCCCTAGGAACCTAATTAAAGCCCTGCCTCTCCAAGAGAAATTAAACATTGGCAGGAAGGAATGTACCAGCAGCTGTCAGGAAGCCATTTCTTCAAGGACAGCCGCACCTTGACAGCACTTTAAAAGTGTTTTCCTCATCTGCTCTGCGAACTCCTAAAAAAATCAGTGCTTTCATCTCTGATTTGACAGCTGGCCCCCAACAACTTCGTGAGTGTGCTGCTTTTTCCATGTAGGAAACTGTGTTCATGCAAAGGCCTTCTCATCTGTGGCAACTCAAAGTCACACCGACTGGACAATGAGGCAATGGATGGCCCATTCATTAGGAGAACGGGGAATGGGAAGCATTGTGTTAATCAAGGAACTTTGGGTTCCGCTGCAATGCCTTTCTAGATTAGACTTTCAGAGTTTTAGTGCAGCTTTTCACTTGGTTTTTATGGGAGAGCTGGCAGAGTCCCTTTAACCTCACTGAAACTAGCTAGCAGAGGGGTACTTAGGCACTCAACATGTGTTGAATTGTTTTCAGACAGTCTGAAGGCTTGGAGGAAAGGGTGTAATTCCTTCTAAGTTTCCATAATATTTCCCAGTGTGGGTTCTTGAGAGTCCACTGCTATTCCCATCCAGAAACTTCAGGAGGAAATTGCTTTTCATCTGTGGGTTCGGCATCTAGATATCGGTGCCTGTAAGAAGGATTAGTTTGACAATGGCTAGAGGATGAGAAAATCCGCACAGGAGTATTCTGAAGACAAAAGAGAAAAATCAAAAACTGGTTGGGAAAGAGGAAAAAATGTATTTCTTCTGCAAGAAACCATCAAATGTATACTTCACTTCTTGCTCAATGAAGACTGAATTTGAAAGTTGAGCAGCATGAACTTTATAAATATGCAAGATTCTGATGTACTTGAAAGAAATCCACTTGGTAAGGATTATAGTGGGGAGACTTCTCTCTCAGGACTATTGGGAGGGTTGAATAAGATATTGGTAGCTGGGCCTTGCAGACGCCACCGACCCGGAGCCGCCTTTGCCGCCCAGCCATGGTCAACCCCACTGTGTTCTTCGATATCGCCATGGAAGGCGAGCCCTTGGGCCGCGTCTCCTTCGAGCTATTTGCAGACAAAGTTCCAAAGACAGCAGAGAACTTCCGTGCCCTGAGCACTGGGGAGAAAGGATTTAGTTATAAAGTTTCCTGCTTTCACAGGATTATTCCGGGATTTATGTGCCCGGGGGGGGACTTCACACGCCACAACGGCACTGGAGGCAAGTCCATCTATGGGGAGAAGTTTGATGATGAGAATTTCATCCTGAAGCACACGGGTCCTGGCATCCTGTCCATGGCCAACGCTGGACCCAACACGAACGGTTCCCAGTTCTTCATCTGCACTGCCAAGACTGAGTGGTTGGATGGCAAGCATGTGGTCTTCGGCAAGGTCAAAGAGGGCATGAACATCGTGGAGGCCATGGAGCGCTTTGGGTCCAGGAACGGCAAGACCAGCAAGAAGATCACCATTGCTGACTGTGGACAGATCTAGGAAATCCGACTCGTGTTTTATCTTAACTACCAGACCATTCCTTGTGTAGCTTGGGAGAGCACCCCTCCACCCCCACCTGCTCGAGATACCCCAGAATCTCTGTGCTCTTGCTGAAGTTCTGCGGGCTCCATGGTTCCTTCTCCCCAGGTCTAGCTGGATGGCAGAGTTCAGTTGATGATGATGAAATAAAACCTAAACCACACACACACACAAAAAAGATATTGGTAGCTGTCCAGGGTAGTGTCCGTTCCATAGTGTTGAGATCAGCATTAGAAGCAACAAACAAACACCAAACATAAAAACATTTATTATATATAGCCATCTCTTTCAGCACTTGATATTTTAAAGCTCTCCTTTTAACTTGTATGTACTGAATTTAGGATAAGGTGTGCTCTAGCATGTTGGCTTTTTATAGAAATGACTATGACCCCTTTAAAAGTGCAACTGATTCTTTCATCCACCTTCAATTTGGGGAGCTGGAGTAAATTGAGACAGAGTGACAGTGGCAACATTTTCTCTAGTACATAAAGAAAAATAACACATACACCAGAAACATACATTATTCTCTGATCCTTCCAAAGGACTGTGGGCTCTAACAATGTGCTCTGATTCCCTCAGATGCAATGGGATTTCTGGAGGAAATTTATTTAGCGAATGGCTAAATAAAAGGAATGAAGAAATGGATATTTTTGTAAAGTTGAAAAATAGTGGGAGTGTCAGAAAATAAAGCTTGAGAGGTAGACAGATACTGGATAATTAGGGCAGTATGCTCTGTTAGGAACTTTAAACTTTATTCTAAAAGAGTGGAAGGCATTGGATAATTTTGAGGAGGGTAGCAAGCAGGTTGTAGCTGGAGGAGATGGAGCAAGGGAAAGAGCAGAAGGAGATGAAAGAAGTGTAATTTCCTAAGGCTGCCATAAGCAAGTACCACAAAGTTGTTTTAAGGGTGGCTTAAAACGTACATGTATTCTCTCATGGTGCTGGAGGCAGAAGTCTAGTTGTAGGGGTTGACAGTTTGGTTCATTCTGGAGCTTCTGTTTGCCTCTCTCAGCTTCTGGTGGTTGCCTGCAATTCTTGGCATTCCTTGGTTTGTAGATACATCACTCCAGTCTCTGCCTGCCATGTCTTTCTCTTCCGGGCCCTACCCCACACCTTGTGTGTCTCTATCTCTCATTCTCTTCCTATGAGGACATCAGTCACTGATTAGGGCCCCCCTAATCCAGTATGACCTTGTCTTAAGTAATTATACCTGCAAAGACTCTATTTCCAAATAAGATCAGATTCTTAGGTTCCGTAGAAAATGAATTTGGGGGGATTACTATACATTCCAATATGGGAAATAACAAGGAGCAAAAGCATTTAGGCCTCTGTAGGCTACAGTAATGTATTTGACTTTTACTCTGAGGGAGATGGGAAGCCATAGGAGGGTTTTGAGCCAAGGAGTGACATGATCCAAGTTAAACTTTAAAAGGATTGCTCTGGTTGCTGCATTTAGAATAGACTGTAGGGGGCAGGGGTGGGAAGAGGGGGGACTAGCTGGGAAACGATTGCCTCCTATTATTACTAAAATAATTCAGGTGCCAGAAGATGATGTTTTGGATTTGAGTAGGACCAAGGGAGTGGAAAGTGATTATATTCTGGATGTTTTAAAGGTAGAGACAACAGGATATTCTGATAGATTGGAGGTTGCATGGGTGAAAAAGACAGGAAGGAGTAAAGATTACTCAAGATTTTTGACCTCAGCTACTGAAGAAAGGAATTACCATCAATCAAAATGAGAAAGGCCGGGGGCAGGACAGGTTAACGGGAAATATTGGATGATCCATTTTTTTATATAATTTCAGATGCCAATTAAATATGGAAGTGAACATGTCATAAGGTAACTGGCTACGTAAATCTCAGTGCAGTGAAGAAGACTTGGATGGAGACATGAGACTAAGCGTCATTAATACATACAAGGTATTTAAATCTGTAGGATTGGATGAGCTCCAACAGAAAAAGTGAGGCTAGAAAAGAGACTCAAAAACTGAATCTTGGGCCACTTCACTAATACCAGAGATTGGAAAGAAAGCGAGAAGGAGCAGCTGGGGAGAGAATGTGAAGATCAGGTGAGTGAAGTGTCCTGTTATCCAAATGAAGAAAGTGTTTCAAGGGGGGAGGGAATGATCAACTCTGTCAAATGCTGGGAGGAACACAGGGGAGACCAAACACTGAACACTGAATTTAGCAATGCGGGGGTTATTAGTGGTCTTACTGAATGCATATTTAGTGGAGTGGTGGAAGGGAATGCCCAGTAGGAAAGCTGTGAAAAAACAGGAGGAGATGAATTGAATAAAATGGAGAATTTGGTATGAAGTTTTGCTGTAGAGCAATGCTTATCAATTCAGGCAATTCTCCTGCGGGGAAACTTGGGGAATGTCTGGAGATATTTTCAGTTGTCACATCTGGGGCCAGGGGCACTACTGGCAACTAGGTGACGGAGGACAAGGGTGCTCCAAATGTCTGTCAATGCCCAGGACAGCCTTCCCCAGTGCATCCAGACCGTTCTCCAACCTTCTTCACTACAACTTGGCTCTGAAACTATTGCCCTCCATCTCTAACACCCCCTCTCTCTTTATGAGGCAGTCATCTTAACATCCACTAGAGGCATTAGCCTTCATTTTTAGAAAATTTTAACTCTTGGTTCACTGTCACTCAGTCCAAAAATTCCCATCTTAAGTGTTACTGATTTCAATATCCACATAGAAAATCCCTCCAACATTCTTGGCCTCTCAATTCCTTGAATTTCAACAATAGAAAAGAAATTCTAATACTGTAAGGCAGGGTTCTGCAAGCTAGGGCCCATGGGCCAAATGGAGGCTGCCCCTTTCATATGGCTTACGAGCTAAGAATAATTTTAATATTTTAGAAGGGTAAAAAATAAGGAAGAATGGTATTTTGTGACAGGTGAAAATTACATTAAATTCAAATTTCAGCAACCAGAAGCAAAGTTTTATTAGTATACACTCAAGCCCATTTGTTGATGTGTTGTCTGTAGCTGCCTTAAAACCACAGAGGCACAGCTGAGATGTTGAAACAGATACAGTATGGCCTCCAAAGCCTAAGATATTTACTATTTGGTCTTTTATGAAAAAAAAAATTATAGACCTCAGCTGTAACAGGTTTACCCAATACAGGGAGTTAAGAGTTAAAATGGCTAAGAAAGGAAGAGTTCCTTTGTAATTCATGAGCATAGGTGTTTATCTTTTCCAGGTTATTTCTTTTTTTTAATAATTCTTAATTTGAATATAGTTGATATGCAATGTTACATTAGTTTCAGGTATACGGTATAGTGATTTAACTTCTCCATGCATTATGCTCTGTTCACCGTAAGGGTAGCTCCCATCTGTCACCATACAACGCTATTACAGTATCACTGACTGTACTCCCTATGCTGTGCCTTTTAGTCCCATGACTTATTCAGTCCATAACTGGAAGCCTGTATCTCCCACTCCCCTTTACCCATTTTGTCCATCTTCCCACCCCTTTCCCTCTGGCAACCATCAGTTTGTTCTCTGTATTTATTGGTCTGGTTCTGTTTTTTGTTTGTTTGTTTATTCTTCATTTTGTTTTGTTTGCTTTGTCTTTTTGATTCCACATACGAGTGAAATCATACAGTATTTGTCTTTCTCAGTCTGACTTGTTTCACTAAACATAATACCCTCCAGGTCCACCCATGTTGTCGCAAATGGCAAGATCTCATCCTTTTTTTTATGGCTGCACCAAGTTTTTTCTTGTGTATTTCTTGTGTATTTCTCTCCTCAGATTCTCTTTGGCACTGATGATAAATATTTCCATGATACAAATCACATTATGTTGAATGCTCTGCTCTCCTCGGTCTGTGTTGCAGGATTACCTTTGCCATATGGCAGCCATCAGAGCTCTGAAATCTCTCAGAGCTCTGAAATCTCTGTGTTGTTTCTACCATTTTCATTTGCCATTTTTTTAAAAACGGAAAATGTCCAACTTCTATAGTCTGTAGGAGTTTTCCATTTACTCCGCAGAAGCATGTTACATGAGGAGGAAATAAAGCCTACAGCTGATATGCATTAAAGCAACTTGCTTTATTTCTGGGAGTTAAAACCAGTTTGTCAAATAACTTAAAATAACCTTGCTCCTTTGGCAGAGATTGGACTTCCAGCAGCTGATGGTAAAACTGTTATCTGGAGGAGGGAATAATCTGTACATTTATTGTACAACATTCACAATCATCAGCCCTGTTGCAAATGTGCCCAAAATAATTTTCCATAGTATATTTTTAAATCTTTCACTCAGCCTAGTGAGCTTTGTAAGTCAATCTGTGTGGAGAAACTTAAATTAGAGAAATTAAATAACCTCTTTCCCCCTCCCCCCCCACTTATTTTGACTTCCCATTAAACAATAACAGCAGTAACTTAATAAGCTACTTCTGGTACAGAGAAGAGAGCCAGGAGGGATTCTGAACCACTGATGTTTCATGAGGACTCCACATTTTTCTGCACTTTGACTTAGGATCATGTGAGAGAATCTGGCTGGAAGAGGTGCGTCTCTGGGATGAGTTAGAAGTAATTAAGCAGTGGACCAAAGAGAGCATGTGAAGGAGGAGCCAAGAGCAGGATGAATTTGCAGGAAGGAGAGCAACACTGCAGATCCAAGTTAAGACAGGTAAACAAAGGCATTTTGGGGACAGAGAAACAAAAATAACCATATGGCTGTTCATAGGAAGGAGTTTAGGTAAAAGCCATAAACACGGTGTTGTAAGTGGTGAACACTTTGAGTTTTTTGAGTCTAACTTAAATGAGATTTATTCCCATTAGCAAACACACCATTTGGGGAAATGCTATAACAAAGAGCGAATTCTGATGAGATCTCTGGCAAAAGAGAGTCCTGGCACAGCTGGAGAGGAAGGAGGGAGGGCAGGAGTTCTGGCAAAAATCCCAACAAGGATTTCCTCCCACTGTAACTATCTTTTCCATCTCTTTGTTTAAACTCATTAGCTTCATCTAGACCAGTGGGTGGTTCACAATTTGAATTGTGCAGCAATCTGCACATCACCTGTGGAACTGGCATATATAAATATCTACATACCAATATGCCAACGTCTACCCCAGGCCACTCAGGTCCAAATTTTTGGTTGTGGGGAGGTCCAGGCAATCTTGCCATTTTAAAAAGTTCTCTAGGTAATTCTAATGTGCAGCCAGGGTTGAGAACTACTGATCTAAGCAACAGTTTTTTGATCTCAGTACTGTTCATTTTGGGCTGGTAATTCTTTGCTGTGCTGTGCATCTTAGGATGTCTAGCAGCATCCCTGGCCTCTGTCCACTAGGTACCCAGGAGCACTCTTCTGCCCATCAAGTGCTGGCAACTAAAAATTTGTTCAAGCATTGGCAAATTCCCCTGGGGGGCAAAACTGCCTCCAATTGAGAACCACTGATCAGACCAAATAAAACCAGGAACAATCAGATAGGTGCTCTGAGCTGCCTTCCAGTTCCTTTGTGGAAGAGATGATACCTTAAGTAAAACATCTGAATAAATCCAGTCACATTGAAAATTGGTGCAGCCACCGTGGAAAACAGTGTGGAGGCTCCTCAAAAACAAAAAAATAGAACTACATATGATCCAGCAATTCCATCTTGGGTATATTATCCAAAGGAGATGAAATTAGGATCTAGAAGAGATATCTGCACTCCCATGTTCACTGCAGCACCATTCACAATAGCCAAGACATGGAAACAACTTAAGTATCCATCAGTGGATGAATGGAGAAAGGAAATGTGGTATATATATATACAGTGGAATATTATTCAGTCATGAGAGAGAAAAACAATCCTGCCATTTGCAACAACATGGATGGACTTTGAGGGCATTTTGCTAAGTAAAATAAGATAAAGAAATACAAAGACCATATGATCTCACTGATATGTGATATCTAAAAAAGCCAAACTCATAGAAGCAGAGGAAAATAGTGGTTTCTAGTTGCTTGGGGGATGGGGGAAATGTGGAGATGTCGGTCAAAGGGTACAAACTTCTAGTTATAAGATGAATAAGTTCTGGGGATCTAATGTACGGCATAGTGGCTATAGTTAATAATACTATATTAAATACTTGAAAGTTGCAGAGTATATCTTAAATGTTCTCAACACATGTGCACATGTGCACACACACAAATGGCAATTATGTGAAGTTATAGATATGTTAACTAACTTTATTGTGGCAATCATTTTGCAATATATATGTGTATTGAATCATCACATTGTACACTGTAAATTTATATAATGTTATATGTCAATTATACCTCAACAAAGCTGGAAATTTTTTTTTTTAAATTCAGATACATTGAATAGTATGGATAATATGGACTCTACATTTTCTCATATTTTTATATTAATCTGTACACACAAATATGGCTCCTTGACTTGAAGATATCCCCTTAGGCTTGGTTCATTTGAAGTAACAGGGTAGCTTGGGGTATGTGTGTACTTGGGAAAAAATTAATATTAAAATTAACATCATGCATTCTATTTTATTTATAGTGTTATACGTGTGTCTGGTATTAATACAGAACAAGAATGTCTAGTTATCTAACCCAAGAATCAAGTGATCAACTCTGATATACTTTAAAAAGAAAGTGCAGCAAAGGCTGACCAATAGGGGGATGGAAGACAGAATCCACACTCCACAAGGGTTTTAGGAAGCAAAATGGGACATCATGATAGTGATGCAGAGTATGTGTCAAGCACTGGCTTAAACCCTTAATACAGTTTATCTTTTTAAAACATTCACAAGTAACCCTATGGAGATTAATACCATCTCTTGGTGAGAACTATGTCCATATTTGCATCCAGTTTGCTGTTTGCAAGGCACTGTGGTATGAAGGGAAAGAAATCTTTTAAGTTAAAAAGACCTGGATTTGAATCCCAACTACACCAATTGCCAAATGTTTGCTCATGGGTTGGTTCATTTTGAGCCTCTATTTCCTTATTTTTGAGATAAAACATCATGGCTACTATGTGTGAGAATTAGAAATCACGCAATAAGTTGCATAAATGTCTGGCAAGAGTTCACATCAAATACCACATTAGATTCCTCTCTTTCTCTCTTTTTCCTAAGTACTGATGGTTCTAGGTGCATTTTCCTCATTTAATCCTTACAACATTTGGTGGGTTAACTATTATTACTTTATTTTACAATTGAGGAAACTAAGACTTAGAGGAATTTAATAACTCGTCTGAAGACGAATGCTAAAATACAGAGTTAGAATTTGAACCCAGGCAAATACCAGAGTGAGAAAACTGAGTTAGAAAACTGTTTACCTATTAGGTTATATCCATAAGTCCCCTTTAAACAGGCACATGGATACTTTTTGTTTGGATGTTGTGCTGCTGACCACTACAGGATACTATGCAGAGAAAAATGGCAATAAGTATGGGAATTAAAGACATTTCAAAATTACAACCTTTAATCAGTTATAGACACTAAATATTACCAGAACTGAGTTTTTCATAGCCTCTTTTTTGACTTAGTTTTTAGTTTATTCAGTGGAAATCCTCTAGATTCACATTCTTTTTTGTTTTTAAGATTTATTTGTTTGAGGGGGGGAGGGGCAGAGGGAGAGGAGGAGGTAGAGAATCTCCAGCAGACTCCCTGCTGAGTGTGGAGCCTGACGAGGGGCTCGATCCCACATCCCCGAGCTGAAACCAAGAGTCAGAAGCTCAACCGACTGAGCTACCCAGGTGCCCCTAGATCCACATTCTTATAACTTTTTTCTTGAGAAGGGTGGGAAGAACTCAATTTTCCCCCATTTTTCCTTTCTGTAAAATTTCTTGTTAGTTCTCAAAGGGGAGAATAAATATGAAATCACAGCAATTAAGAATAGAACCCATGCCCAAAGTCCCACTTTTTCTTAATTTTTGCAAAAGGTAGATTTAGTTCAGGTGGGAGACTAATTTTCAGATCAGTGATACAATTAATCTAAGTCTTGGGAATAAGTCAAGATACTGTGTAAAGAGAGAGTGACTCCCAAATAGATAATCGTATCTCACCATGATTAGAGTTTATTAATTAGATATCATAAAACAAAAGGCAAGATAGCTAAAGAGCATCACAAAACCCCAAAACAAACCCTAAATGAGAACAACTTGCCAGAAACTGCAAAGAAGCAAGCAGATTAAAAAAATTAAAGAGAAAAGAGTAAAGATGCCAGGTTTTCATAGATTAGCTCTGTACTGTTTTATTAGCTATAATCAGGAAAACTGATAAGATGGTGCAGTATTTCTTTTCAATGACCTGGACAATCCATTCAATTACCATAGAACTTCCTTGTACCTCCTTCACTTGGTCCAACTGTAGTGATTACCACTGAACCATGTGCATGCTCAATTTTCTCACTTTTATTAGCAGTTTAAATTTCAGTGTAAGCTCAGATATCTGTTTTTGGTTTGATACATTCTGAGCTGATACATTCTGCCTGCACATTTTGAAAATAATACTATGGAAAATAATTGAAATAGACTCAGTTAGTGATAGAAACTAGAGTCTATGTGGTGGTATAATCTCTTAAAAATATCTTAAAAATAATGAAAGTAATTTCAATAGGTTTTTAAAAAGAAAATTTCTACATATCTATGTATCTCTCTTTTTTTGAAGGTGAACATCACAAAAATTAATCATAATTACCTTTGGGAAGAAGAACCAAAGGGGTAGGGGTGAGAGGATGAGAAGAACAGAGAAGAAATGCTTAATTTTTAAAAAAAGATTTATTTATTTATTTGAGAGAGAGAGGGCAAGCAGGAGCAGGGGGAGGGGCAGAGGGAGAGAGAGAGAATCCTCAAATGGAGGCCAGTGTAGGGCTTGATCCCAAGACCCTGAGATCATGACCTGAGCTGAAATCAAGAGCCAGATGTTCAACTGACTGAGCACCCAGGTGCCCCGCTTCATTTTTTTTTAACTTTTCTTTATTGCTTGAATTTTTTGCCCACATATATGGATTAGGTTTTTTTTTTTTTTTTAAGTTGACAGGACAGAATTATGGTGACCTTTTTCTTCTTTAAAATTTTCTGTATTAAAATAACTATTAAATATTGATATTATTTTAGGATTAAGCACAGGCTTTAAAAATCTTACATTTGCACATGAGAAAATCTGTCTGAACTTTATTTGATAAATTCATAGGATGTCTTAAGTTTAAATTTTTGCATGGTGTATCTATGGAAACAATAGAATATTTTATAATAACTACCATATCAACTGGAGAAGCATCAGATGACTTATTTGGCACAGTGATTACACACCTGGCCCTTGCCCCTTAGTCCTCATCTTGTTCTTTTGCAGTTAACTGACAGCTTCATTAAATCATTCTTACTATCTTTATGTTTTGCACTACTGAACCTGGAGCTCCTGTTATCCACTGATGTGCTAAGCATCTTATCAGCAAATCTGCTTTGCGCTGAGAAGAGTAAACACCATCATTAAATTTGTTATTTGCCCCATGTGGCAGGACTTCAAGCTCAAGAATGTCACACTGGAACCCATGCTTTTATAAGATACTGTATATCTCTAGAAATGACTTTCTGATGTTAACAGTTAGAAAAACCCATGATAACATTAAGAGATAGTTTTATCAATTATTTTGCAAAGTCTTTGGGTCTATGAAACAAGAATTTTCTCACGGTTGCTTAGAAGTGATCTGGCAGTGATGTATGATGGTTAAGAGTTCGGGCTCTGGGGTTAGACACACCTTAGCTCTGTTCTCCACTTACCACTTGGGAGCTATTTAACCTTGAACAATTTATTTAACTTGTCTGGACCTGAGATTCTTCATCTATAAAATGCTGATAATATTACCTTACTTTATAGTGTTGAACTGAAATTAAATGGACAATTAATTTAAAGCACTTAGTGCTCAATTATTATTGTTGTTAATATTTTCATTGTTCCACACTTTCCTCATATTTATGAAAACTGAGTTCATACAATGAGATTTGCCTAAAAGTGCCTCAAAATATAAATGGCTTAAAACTCTAATGCTAATAACAATAATAATACTAGCTAACATTCACTGAATTCTTTCCAAGCACTTTTCTTTCATTATCTTATTAAATTTTCCATAACATTGGACTTCTGGCTAAGATGGACTAGCAAGGACATGATTTACCCTTCCGTCTGAAATAACTAAAAAATACCACAGCATACGAACAGTTCTCAAGACATTGTACATGAAGCAATGGAGGAGAGATATCTCTGAGAGATGGGAAACAATTGAGGTGAGCTCCACAATTTTTCTACTTTACTGATTTGAGAACATTTCCATGCCATGATATAGGGAGGGGGAAATCTAGGTCTACCCCAAGAGACTTTTTTTAAAAAATATATTTATTTATTTATTTAAGAGAGAGAGAGAAAGAGAGAGAGAGAGACAGCAAGTGCAAGTGGGGTGGGGGGCAGAGGGAGAGAATCTCAAGCAGACTCCCTGCTGAGTGCTGAACCCAAGGCAGGGCTTGATGCAGGGCTGATCTCATGACACATGAGATCATGACCTGAGCCAAAACCAAGAGTCCGATGATTAACTGACTGAGCCACCCAGGTGCCCCTGCCCCAGGAAACATCGAGTCCAGAGGACAAAGATGAGAATCTGGAGAAATCAGGGTAGCTGGAATTCATGAGACAGAGTATTAGAGAGGAGAGGAAGGCACAGAGAACTCTGGAGATCTGCAGAGATTCCCCCTTGGGTATTTAGCAGAGTGCTAATTAACATATGCATATGAAGAAACCACTGAGGCACAGGAGAAAGACAAATCTGAATGGATCGGAGGGAAGAGTAGCTGGCTGTCACACAGGGCCAGAAATTGTGCTTGTTCCCATTAACCAGACTGGAAACCTCATAATTCATGAGCATTGGAAAGAACATTCAGAAGGGTCTTTCCCCAGGGATGGAGAATCATTAACCCTAGACTAAACGCTGCTCTAGTTTTACCCAACAAATGTTAAAAGCAAGGCCCAAAAAGATCAAACTATGCATCTTGGAACAAAGTTCAAGGGTTTTTATTGACATGAAAAAGAAATCTAGCACCAGATGGATAAAATTCACAAAGTTTGGCATCCAACAAAAAATTATCAGTCATATAGCAGGAAAGTAAAATTCATAAAAAGGTGAAAAATCCCTATATTAAAACTGTCCAGGTATTAGACATTATTAGAATTAGCAGACCTTGACATTGACACAGTTATTTATAACTGCACTTTACATGTTCAGAAACTAAAGGAAAGATTGAATATGTTAAGTAGTGATATGAAATATATTTTTTAAAAATCCAAATTGAACTTCTATTGATGGAAGCTACAATGTCTGAGATGAAAGTATACAGGATGGAATTAAAGACAGCCTGGACGCTGCAAATAAAAAGATTAGTGAATTTCAAGACATAGAAGTACAAAATATCCAAAATGAAACACAGAGGGGAAAAATAAATAAATAAATAATAATGATAATGATAATAATAAATTAGGAGTGCATTAGAGAGCTGTGTGACTACTTTAAGTCACCTACAATGCGTGACTTTAAGTCACCCAGGGAAAAAATTGGTGTTGTAGTCTTGAGAGTGAAGATAGTCAGGAGGCTGAATTCCTTCTTTCTTGGGGGAACTGTCTTTTCTTTAAGGCTTTCAACTGATTGGATGAGGCCCACCCACGTTATGAAGGGTAATTTGCTTGACTCAAAGTTTAAATGTTAATCATTTCTTAAAAATATTTCACAGCAACATCTTGACTGGTAAATGAACAAACAACTGGGTACCACAACCTAGTCAAGTTGACACATAACATTAACCATCACAGGTGGGTAATATTTTTAGCCTAATTTTTTTATTGAAGTATAATTAACATACACTGTTATACTAGCTTCAAGTGTACAACAATTGATTCAACAATTCTATACATTACATAGTACTCATGGTAAGTGTAGTTATCATCTGTTACCAAACATTATTATAATCTTATTGACTATATTCCCTATTCAAGTGTCCACTGATAGATGAATGGATAAAGAAGATGTGGTATATATACACAATGGAATATTAATCAACCATAAAAAAAGTGAGATCTTGCCATTTGTGACAACATGGATGGACGTAGAAGATATTGTGCTAGGTGAAGTAAGTTGGCCAAAGAAAGACAAATAGCATATGACTTCCCTTATATGTGGAATTTAGCCTCATTTTATTGAAAAAAGCTGTGGCTTTAAGATGAGATAATCTGCTCATGGACACATGGCAAATAAGCAGCAGAACAGATTCAACTCAGGGAGGCTACCCTTAGAAAGTATATTCTTAATCAATATGCCAAACTGATAAATGTTAAATATTACAATATAGAATTATCTCCTCCTTTGATACAAACTCTATTTGACACCTTTGTTGAATCTCTATATATTACACAGTTGAGGGCTTACTGGTATTTCTTAGATTAAATTTGTTAAGTGGGATCAGATTCTTCTACTATAAAATTTATTTCCAGATTATTCTGTACTTAGCCCGTGGATGAATGAAGCATAAAGGTGAACTCATGTTGATAAAAATATCTTACATTCATTATGTGTCTGTTATGAATAGACACATTTTACATGTATTATATTATTTAATCTTAGAACATAGTAGGTGTTCTATAAACCTTATTTCCATTATAACACCAAATATTATGAGTAAATGGTCCATTTAGGAAAAGTATTCCTTTTTACATATTGTATTGAAAGATTTCTCTTGTGTATTTAATTTCATTAATAAAAATGTATGCTTGATGTGTACAACATGATGATTTGATAGACATACACATATTGAAATGATCACTACAGTCAAGCTAATTAACATATCTTCTCACATAGGTACCTTTTTTTTCTTTCTTGGTGATGAGAGCATCTGAAATCTACTCCCTTAGCAAATTTCCAGTATTCAATATAGCATTATTAACTATAGTCAACATGTGGTACATTAGATCTCCAGGTTACAGTAGATTGCATTCATTCTATATAACTGCAACTCTGTGCCCTTTGACCAACATGTCCCTATTTCTCCCACCTCCCCACCTCTGGTTACCACCATTCTATTCTCTGCCTTTATGTATTTCACTTTTTTTTAGATTTCACACATAAGCAAGATCATTCTGTTATTTTCTTTTTGTGTCTGGTTTATTTCACTTAGCATAATATCCTTCATGTTCATCCATGTTGCTGCAAATGGCAGGATCCCCTTTTTTTTGAAGGCTGAATAATATTCTATTGTATATTGTATATATATGTATATTATATATATCTTATAATTTCTTTATTCTTTCATCTGTTGATGGACACTTCCCTGTGTGTTGTTTGATTTTCTTTGTTTTTATTTTGAACAGTAAAAGAAATAATGAAATATTTTCAAACTTCCTTCATGCAAATTTGAACTACAAGAACGTCATTTTGTTTTTCTCTCAACCACAGTTGTGCAGGTTTTCAAATGTCTGTGTGGAGCTCAACCAGTTTATTGTATCTTTATATCTTTCGTGGTATTGAGCCCCAAATAGTCCAACAGCAAAATTCCTGAGTTAATTCATGCAAAGAAAATGTTTAATAGCAAGTTACACAGGAAGAATAGTGGTGACCTTATCTTTTAATGTTACCCATTTTCAGTTCAGAGCCAAATCTGAAGATCCTCTTCCTGCCAAAAACAAGTGGGATAACCCCCTGTCCGTCACACAGTAGAGCAGAATACTGCTCCTGCCGAACATAGGCAGCTAGCCAGAGAATAAGGAGAAAAGGACCTATTCGGTTATGCAAGAGAAAGCAGAAATCATTCCTGTGGAGAAAAGTAATTGGTTGCAGACATTTATTAGAGGTATAGGATGGGTTATGAGAATTCTCATACTTAAAGTTAGCAGATAGAGAATGAGGCTGAAGATTTTCTGCAATTAGTAATAGGTATCTGATGCAAGGAAACAATCATCCCATTCCAGATTAGACTGGGTCAGTAATGAAGTAAGGCCAGAGTCAGCCAAAAGGGAATGAAGGAGCAAAATCCAGAGTAGGCTAGAATAGACAATGTTGTCTTAGTCAAGCACGTTAGGAGTTTTTCTAGTTCATTAGGTTAAATGTACAAGTTAATCTTCATTTATTTAATCATTCACCAAATATTTTCTGAGCACCTAATCTGTACCAGCCCCTGGACGACATGCTGGAGAGAAATGGAACAAAATAGATATGGTCTTTCCTTTTCGCAGATTATAGGCTAATGAAGGAGGCAGATTAAGGAAATAATCAAAATATAAATGTGAAATCACACTGTGAAAAGTCCTCCCATCATAGGACATTCAGTCCTGCTGGCCCCTCCACCTGGAAACATGTTCTCTCTTTCATCCTTTACACGTGGTTGCCCAACTCCTGCCTTCCAAATAAAGCCCTCCCCGGTCATCCTGTTAATGTTATAACTGCCACCCCAACTGCCTTCACTGGCACTCCCAATCCCTTTGCCCTACACCTTTTTTTTTTTCATAGAATTTATCCTCTCTTAACATACTAATTTACACATTTATTGGTACAGTCTCTCTACTGGTAGAATATAAGTTTCTTAAGAGCAGGGACCTCTGTTTGTTTTATTCATATTCCAAGTACCTAGAACAGTGTCTGACACATAGGAGATGCTCAGTATTAAGTGAATAAATGAAGCTGTGAGAGTCTATCAAAACAGTGGTCAAAGTGGTTATAAATTGCTATAGTGGACTTAACTCCATTGTAAAATGTATATTTTCATATAACTGACTCAGATTTTTCTGTTTTCTCAAATTAATTCATGAAGTCCCAAGAGTTATTAAAAGGAAAGAAAGAAAACAAGAAGGTGGCAAGTCCTCTTGCTCTTCATTTTAATTCTGTTCGTAAGATTGTGCCAACCAGGAGAGTGACATCCTCGCAGAATGTTGCCTTAATGTGATTTATTTTTATCTGATCTATTTGTATACACACTTAACATGATATACCTAGACATGTGTGACATGGGTTAGCATGCATTATTTTCATGACATATCACAGTACTTTCTTGGCTTCTGATTTCTCAAATCTTTTCCATTCTTTGTCTTTAAACATATATATAATTTTATTGCAATGCTTACTTACTTGATCCTCTCCATGATTATTTCCACAAAAACTGTAATTTATGTAACATTTCCATGGTTTACAGAGAAGAATAATTGAAATTATGATTGTCCTGGAGAATCTAGGTTACATGGCTACAATCCCTGCAAGGGATCTTCAGCATACGGTGAGGCATTGATTATGTGCCAGCATCTGGAGATTTAAAAGTGAGAGGACACAGAGGATCTTCAAGGAGTTGCTTGGCTCTATTAGCCTTGGAATTGAGTCATTAGAGATGGTTCACTGCAGCCTAAATTCTGGGCCAATCATGTGTAAGTGTTGTCATAATTTAAAGAGCCAGTGGAGCTAAAATTTTCTTGTTAATGGTGTTCCCCCCCACCTTTTTCTAGTGGCCCCCTCAGAACTTACCAGAATTCTCTGTAGAAACCAAATCTGTGTGTAACTAGCTATCTTTATTCACAAATCTGGGGGTTCATTGTGATGGGTTTCATTAGAAACCTCTGTCCTCCACCGTCAGACAATTAATAAGGAAGACTTCTAGTCTTAGATGCAAGTAGAGTTGTCATTGTTCCGAGAAGCTTTTTAGGTTCAGTGGTTCAGCATGGTTGGGGCACATGGGGGTGTGTGGTACTAGAGGAATGAAAGACAATGAAAGAGGAATGAAAGGCAAGGTGACAAGGAGCCAGATCAGAAGGGAAGGTCATTCTACGTTGGGAAGTCTGAACTTCATCCTGAGGGCATAAGGGTTCTATTTCTTTATTTTTAAATCAGGGAAATGGTATAATCAGATTAGCGTATGTGGAGAATCACTGTGGATTCAGTATGAAGAGAGAACTGGCAGGATGGCAGGATGAGATCCAGGACAATCTAGTTGATGAAGATGGTGACCTGGAATTAGACAAATGGCAATGGAGAGGAGGTCTAGAAATTGCCTTGAAGTGGGGTGGGCAGAGGAACTGGAGAAGGAACAAGAAGAGATGAACCCATATTTCTGGCTTACACACGTGTCACTCTGAGGACGAGCACCTCGTTCGGGGAAGAGGGGATGAATTCATCTGTGGACACACTGAGTTTTGCTACCTGTGGGCCATCAAAAATTTTACCTGTTTTAAACAGTTAGGTATGTGTCTCTGGAGCTCAAGAGAGATACGAGGATGGAGGCAAAGATTTGGCCTTTCTTAGCACTTAGATGTAAATTAGAGCTGTACTTGTAAATAAGATTTACCAGGGAGAAGGTATGGAATGAGGAGAAAAGAGAGACAATACTGTGGTTTACTACTACCGGGATGTGCAGAGAACAAGATCCTGTAAATGACACTGAGATGGAGTTGCCAGAGAGAAAGAGGAAAACCACATTCATAAGTGATGGACCCATGGTAGCTTCTATCATCTATGTGGATCCTGAAGCTCTCCAGGGCAAGAGCAGGGTGGGGATGAAGACAGTTACTGCTTGGTCTTTAATGATCAGGTAACAGTAGATGATGTGACTGATGGTGACTAGGAGGGGAGAGTGACTAGATGACAGGATGCCACATCCTTCACAGTGATAAGAACAGGGTTTGGGATGGGAGAGAATGAGAATTCTTCCTTTGAGAAGGTTGCAGGAGAAACAAGATTTTGAGAGGAGTGCAGCAGACTGAATGTTTGTGTTCCCCAGAATTCAAATGTTGAAACGTAATCCCCAGTGTGACTGTGTTAGGAGGTGGGGGCCTTGGGATGTGATTAGGTCATGAGGGTGGATGCACCAGAGGGCTCCCTCACTTCTGCTAACACACAGCAAGACACCATCGATGAATCAGGAAGTAGGTCCTTGCAAGAGAATCGCCAACACTTTGATCTTGGACTTAGCCTCCAAAACGGTGAGAAACAGAGTTCTGTTGTTTACAAGCCATCCAGTCTATAGTACTCTAGCAGCCTGGAATGGCTGAAAAAAGTTTAACTTATGGCAGGAGAGGGATGAAGGAAACGGTGAAAAGCCTGTGGATATAGAGGGATTTTATAACTCAACTGAGGATTCTAGGGGGCACAGTGGAAAGTTTTGGGACCGAGGGGAGAAACGGTGGCTGTGTCTGGGGAAAGCAGCACAGAGTATTATGAGCTGGTGATATGCTTAAAGATAGCAAATAAGAAGTCTTTCCTGGGGTGCTTAGAAAGACAGCAGAGATTTGAGATGGGTGGGCTTAACTGTTAGGTTTCTTAGAAGTCATCTTTGGCCAAAAGATGGCCCTAGTTTTTGATGGATGAGTAGATCTTGAAGCAGAATAAGTGACCCAAGGTCTGAGGTGACGGCATGTGTTATGTGAGTTACACAATTTTTTGCAGAGTGGCCAAGCATATTGGGTTCTATGTGCTAAACTTTGTTCTATATGAAACAGTCTTCACTCCCATTTTCAGATCACAGTTTGAGACCTGAAGCCTCTTTGGTCCCCAAATCATAGTTATATTCCTCCTTTTAAATGTTCCTATAGCATTATATAATTTCCTGATCATAGCACTGGCTAAAGTATAGTATTGCCAGTTTATATAGCTAGATCCCCCATTAGGCCATACTCTCAAAGGACAAGTACTTTCTGACCTACTGTATTTCCAGAAACTTGGCTAGGTGAGTGAAATATTTACCTACACACAGAGAGAGAGAGTGTGTGGGTAGGGCTGGTATATCCTGTGGGTTTTGTACCTTCTGTCTGAGGAAACGGTTTGTGCCTGTATTCAGGGGAGGGGCTGCTCTGTTTTAGGATGAAGCTTTCCAGCCTTCAGTGTACAGGGGGATGTGTGGCAACAGAGGGCTTGTCACCAGCTCACACCGATTATGGCCGAAAGAGGGCAGCAGAGAGTCACAGACCAGAGGCGATTTGGCGTGGTGCAGAGAAGGGTGTGAGAGAATACAAAATCCGGAGCGAGTTTGGGATGCCAGGGTTTAAGGTGGTGCTCTTTACAAAAGTTAGAACAATGAGGGGAGGTTTAGCAGGGAGAGAGCTGGTAAATCCCCAGGTCTAAAGAAGATACTTAAAAAGACTCAAAACCAGGGGATGAAGCGGGAAGTGGTGAGTTATTTCCTTCTTGGTTTAGAAGGCAATTTGAACTAATTGTGTTTTTACTGAGAAGAACATCCTTTGATGTCGGGGTGTTGACCTATTTTTATTGATTTTGAGAGGGGTTCTCTGGGCCTCCTGGATTTTGATGCCTGTTTCCTTCCCCAAATTAGGGAAGTTCTCTGTTATAATTTGCGCCAATATACCTTCTGCCCCTGTCTCTCTTTCTTTTTCTTTTGGATCCCAATTATTCTAATGTTGTTTTGTCTTATGGTATCGCTTATCTCTCGAATTCTGCCCTCGTGATCCAGTAGTTGTTTATCTCTCTTTTTCTCAGCTTCTTTATTTTCCATCATATGTGTTAGCCTGGTGATGGGTATTAAAGAGGGCACGTTCTGCATGGAGCACTGGGTGTTATACGCAAATAATGAATCATGGAACACTATATCAAAAACTAATGATGTAATGTATGGTGATTAACATAACATCATCATCATCATCATCATCATCCTCATAAAAGAAGAACGTCCTTTGAAACCCAGACCAGACTCTGGAAGTGAGGCCTCTCAGTCCTAGGAAGGAGTGAAGGGATGGAGAGGCTTCACTGAGTGAAGGGAAGCCACAGATGTCCAAGAGAGATGCTTCTAGTAAATGCTCTTAGAGGCAGATCAGATCCATCTGTTCTGAACGGCCCAAAGGGAGAAAAGTGGGACTAATGAGTAGGAATGAAAGGGAGACTGATTTCCATTTAAAATGAGAACTTTCTTCTCTAGCCTTGTCTCATGCCACTCTCCCTCCTTGTCTGCCAGGCCAGAGCCACACTAGCTCTGTTTCTGTTCCTTAAGCATACCCAGACATTTCGGGTCGCCTCATTACCAACAGAGATGTATTTTCATCATCCCTAAGATCTTGACTTAACTGTTATTTCCCAAGAAACTCCCTCTCTGACTATCCTCTGCTATTCTCTATCATAGCCTCGTGCTCCCTCCCTTTTGAACCCATTACTACTTATCAGTAGGCATCATTAATTTCTCTCTTGGTTATTGTCTGTCTTCCCCTGAGGGGCAAGGGCCATGAGTGTTTGACTCCCACAACACAACAATTGTGTAACCAGCACCTCGTATAATACCCAACTGATGGGCAGTAGTTTAAGACACATTGGCTGGGCACATACACTGAATAGGTTTGCCTTTGGAGGGAGGGAGTTGCCCATCACAGAATGTATTTGAAATGAACTAGACATCACTGTTGGCTGAGATGTTGTATACAGGATTCCAGGATCAGATGGATTTTTACATAAAAATGACATTTGAAGATCCTTTCTGTCATTCTATTCTATTATTCCAAGAAATGAAGAGTGTAAAATTAATGACTCTAAAATGAAGGCAATAATGAGCCCATTGCTCATCAATATGAAAAGGAAAGAAAATAAATGTGGCTGATTAGAGAGTAATGAAGATCTTGCCAAACCATTAATAAAAATGTAATTTGTAAGAAATCTGGACCTTAAGTAAGTCAGACTGGGATAAGTTCCTAGGGAAATACTTAGGGACTAATACAAAGACAGATCTATTGTAACTACCTACTATTCTCTTTGTGTCTTTAATAACTAGCACGGTATATGGCATATGGTAAATGAACAATAAATATTTGCTGAATAAATAAATAAGGGAACTTTTAGAAACCATACCACAGTACTCTTTCATAAAAATGTACAGTCTGCATGGGATCTTTCCTTGCTTGGTATGATTTGCCCATTTACACCTTAACACCTTCCAACAGGTAATATACTTATGACATGTCATTAAATGAAGATAAAATGATGCCTCCACGAAGATAGTCACGTTCCTTACTGCTGAGTGTTGATGTAGGACCAAATTATTGCTAAAAACACTTTCAGTTTTCTGAAATTGCCTGTGAGGTGCTGTTATATTTTTGTCAAAATTGACATTTATATAAATGCAATAACAACTAATGCTCATTAAGATACTAGACATGATCTGGATAATTAACGTTTCTTCAAGTTTTTTTAGCACACTTATATCACCGAGAATCAAATATTAATACCGATTAAACATGTCCTTATTTTCATATTAACTATTGTGGTGGACAGACTTTAAGGTGGCCTCCATGACCCCCAACTTTTAGTGTTCATGTGCTTGTGTGATCCCTGCCCCTTGAGTGTGGGTGGGATCTGTGACTTGTTTCTAACTAACAGAATAGGACAAAGGTGATGGGATGTCACTCCTGTGATTGCTACAGTATATAAGATGCCATCTTGCTAGTAGACTTGCTCTAGGGCCTATTAGTACCAAACTACTTAATAAACAGAAATGTTCGGTGTTTCTTTTGACTTAGGGGGTGACATTTTTTCAGAAGACACTAAGTGTGTTAGGAATTGAGAAAATTTGGAAACTTCACACAGTGCTTAGATAACAACCCTTCACAATGACCCTTTAGGATTTGTATCTCTAATAATATACTTTGTAAACAAACAGATTAATCTTCTGGCCATTTGAAAATTAAAAGGTTTGTTGTTGACTAAGTGGGGATACTATTAAAAATGTCAACACTGGTAGCAAAAGTAGGCAAATGGGACTGCATCGAACTTAAAAACTTTTGGGCATCACAGGACACATCAACAGAGTGAAAAAGCAACCTACAGAATGGGAGAAAATATTTACATATTATGTATCTGATAAGGAGTTAATATCCAAATACGCCAAGAATTCTTACACCATAAAAACAAAACAAAAAAATCAGATAACCGGATTATAAATACATATTTTCTAGGAAATTGGGTTGAAATTGCTTGTCTGTCTTCCAGCTGTAGATTTTGAGAATAGAACCCAACTGTCACATAAATAATAAAGTGATTGAAGCTGAAGGCAAAATGCAAACTTTCTCTAATGACAAGAATTAAATTTAATCTTACCTTGCTTGAAGATGACTAAAGAGAAAAATATAAACATATGAATGAATAAAGCAGAACAAAAGAAAGGGAACAGCATCCTGAAGACTCAGACAAAAGTATACTTATGAAAATTCGTACTGTGGGACATAGACGATTGTTTGGTATTTCCAAAATGATGCAAGAATATAAGGTCAAGAAAAAAAGGAAGTCAAAATGGTAAATAGGTTTAGATAAAAGTAGAGATTGAGGAAATAAGGAATGTTTATCTAGGATTTAAAACTATAATGCATTATTTAAAAACAAAAACTAAAATGCATATTGACAAGAAAAAGCAAGATAAACAATATGAAAAAAATCATATCAATCATGGGTGGATAAAACTGCAACACTCTACCTGAAGGCAGACACCAAGAAAAAGAGTTAACAACAATGAGAGCCAATGAGTGGAGAG
This sequence comes from Callorhinus ursinus, assembly GCF_003265705.2. Classification (NCBI taxonomy): domain Eukaryota; kingdom Metazoa; phylum Chordata; class Mammalia; order Carnivora; family Otariidae; genus Callorhinus; species Callorhinus ursinus. The sequence continues at coordinate 26,506,149 of NW_027397086.1, read as the reverse complement.
GAGCAGAAACAAAGTTCAAATTGGAATACGTAAATCATTCAGATAAACATCAACATATCCAACTTTCATATTTGAAGATAAATACCATGTAGCTTTCTGCTCACTTTTTACCCAGTGCTTTGGAGAGTTCAAATAATCATTTGTTGAAGAAAATGGAATAACTTAAACAAACTAGTTATTTGAAAATTATTAAAGAAAAACATTTCTAATTTAATAGACAACTAGCAAACTTTGTGTGCCACAGAGAATATATTTTCTTTTTAAAATTCCATAGAACATGTGTAAACCTTTCCTTAAATTAGGCTATAAAAGGCATCAATTAACTCTCCAAACCAGCAAATGAAAGGTCATATTCTTTGATCAAAATGGGCTAAAATTTGAAATTAATATAAGTTAATATACCCCCCGTGTAAACTCAAACCTATCTTTGTGGGAATTGAAAAAAAAGACATTCTCAGTAAGCATTGGGCCAAAACTAAAGTCAAGTGATGGCTGAAGACTACTTAGAATAGTTGCAGAGAAATTCTTTAAGAGATATGCAAAGCTATAATAATTGAAAAAGTATGGTATTGGCCTGACAATAATCAGATAGGTCAATGAATCCAAATGAACCTAGGTACAGACAACAGAATAAGTAAAAAATGTTTTGTATGACAGAAAAGTAAACATAATAGGCACTCAATAACATCTGAATGGATGAATCACTAGCTTTTCAAATCAGTGGGATTATTAAACAGATATTATTTTAACAATTGAAAAACATTTTGGAACTAAGATGAAGTTACTTCTCTATCTCAGATTCCATATCAGAATAAAGTCAGTATGAATAGGGTTAAGAGAAAAAAATGAAAGTATAGAAAAATAGAAGAAAATAATGTTGAATATGTTTCTAATTTTAGGGTAGGAAAATGTTCTCCAAACATAAAATCAAAAGAAAGAACATTATAATGAGATTTTACTAAAAATATCTGAACAATAAATATATATGCCTACTGGAGGTCACATGTCAACCTGGCTTTAAATATCTTGGGTATTTTGTGAGAGTTTAATATCTTTAATATAAAAAACAGTGATAGAAATCAATACGAGAAATACAAATGCCCCAATAGAGAAACAGGTCAAGAACATGAGCAAAAAATTCACAAGAAGGAAACTGGCCAATAAAATATGGGAAAAATATTCAACTCCAAGAACAACCAAAGTAAAATAAATAGAAGCATGTTATCAGCTTCAAATTTTCGAATGGGTATGCTTTGAAAAATGGTAATGCCTAGTTTGGGCTAGGGTGCAATTATGACTACTCTGGAGGGAAGCGATGCAATATGCCAGAGGAGCCTTAACATCCTTGCACTTTTTGACTGGCTAATTTCTCCTCTAGGAATATATTCTTAGAACATCTAAAGAGATCCACCAAAGGATTTACATACAGGAATCTTTGTTGAAGCATGATTTATAATATTGAAATATTCAAAACAAATCAGTGTCTTCCCATAAAGAGTTGAATGAAGTATTGTGCAATTATTAAAATCATGTTTAATAATAATATTTAATGACATATTTAAGTGCTCAAGATATATTGTTAAATAGAAAATGTAAGTTATGCATGCACAGAACGTCTAATTTTATTTATTTTTCATTTTTTAAAGATTTTATTTATTTATTTGACAGAGAGAGTGAGAGACCACAAGCAGGGGAGACAGTAGAGGGAGAGGGAGAAGCAGGCTCCCCACCAAGCAGGGAGCCCGACGCGGGGCTCGAGCCCAGGACCCTGAGATCATGACCTGAGCCGAAGGCAGATGCTTAACCATCTGAGCCACCCAGGCGCCCCAGAGTGTCTAATTTTAAATAACTACTTTCAGGGCGACTGGGTGGCTCAGTCAGTTGAGCAACTAACTCTTGGTTTTGGCTCAGGTCATGATCTCAGGGTCCTGGGATCAAGCCCTGTGTCAAGCTCCACGCTCAACAGGGAATCTGCTTGAAATTCTCTCTCTCCCTCTCCCCCCTCCCACTCCTGCTTGCTCTCTCTCTCTCAAATAAATAAATAAATCTTAAAAAAAATAACAACATTCTATTCTTTTTATGGAAAAAAAGACTGAAAGGTGTTATTAGTGAATATCTTTGATCTTTGTGAGAGTCATCTGAGAAACTGCAAATAATTTTTATTTTGCTATATTTTCCAAATTTAGTAAAATATAAACATATTTATTGTATATGTAGAAAAACAGGAAATGACATTTAGTAAAGAAAAGCCATGTGTCTTTCTGATAAAACCTCTCAGTTTAAAAATGAAGTTATGGGAGATAAGGTATTTGGAAGATGCTTAGTGAAAACACTGTTTAATATTCCACTATTGACTGTACTCTGAAAATTCTAGCTGCTATAAGCAGAAAAATGTCACCAGAGAATCACATTTGGTACGGAACTATCAACTGAGAATGTTACTGGACATAATTGCATAATGCCTTGCCAATATGTTACTGTTGCTTTGCAGGGCACTCTGGTTTTTCTTCAACTGTTCCTCAAAACCTCCCACTTTTGGTGTCTTAGAGAGAATCTTGGACAGTCAGAAATGGAAGGAATCTTGGTTCGTTTTGTTTGATTATTTATGTTTCGCATATGGGAACACAGGGACATTATATGATCTCTCCACTGAATGAAAGCCAGAAGGCAGTGGTAGTCTTTTATTCATTGCTTCTTCTATAATGTGCTATGCACATATATCTGAAGACAATTCTACAGACTTTTCTAAAAGCTTTTACAGTTTAATTTTTTTTTAGATGGGGAGGTAAATTCCTTGTGGTTAGAAAGGAATATTAGATATTTTTGCCTCATGGTCCATGTGCAAATTATAAGTGTACAAACATATGGCACACCCACTTACTTAAGACCTCCACACAAGATGCGCTGGTCTACCTGAGCATAGGTCTTTGGGTTCCTGAAACCAATACTGACGTGTGTGTGTTTGTGTGTGTGTGTGTGTGTGTGTGTGTGTGTGTGTGTATGGGGGTGGTGGGCAGTGGGGGCTTCTTTACACCAATAAGCAATTGTCAGACACCAGATGGGTGTCCTACAATTTAGTTCGACTGTGACACTATCTACCTGGAGATAGCATCAGATCCCACATGTTAAGGGTTCAGTCCCACAAGACTCCCCTCCTCCCACATCCACTTCAGATGCCAGCTGCAAGCCTAGGTTGTTACAGAGTCCCTGTGTATCTGACCCACTGGCTATAAATCAGAGGTTTCCATGACCATGGGTTTGATTAATTTAATACAGAGGCTCACAGAACTCAGAGAAACATTTTACTTACTGGATCACCAGTTTATTATGAAAGGCTATTACTCAGGAACAGCCAGATGGAAGAGATGTATAGGGCAAGGTATGGGAAAAGATGTGCAGCTTCCATGCCCTCTCTAAGAGCACCATTCTCTCCAAATCTCCATGTGTTCACCAACCCAGAAGCTCTCTGAACTCAGTCCTTTTGTGTATCTATGGAGGCTTCTTACATAGGCATGACTGATTAATCACTGGCCATTAATGACAGATCCACTTTGTTGGGTCCTCTGGCTACTGGCCTCTAGCCTTAGGTGTTTTCTAAAAGTCATCTCAGTAATACAACAAAAGACATCTTTATCACTCTAATCACTTAGGAAATTCCAAGGGTTTTAGGAGTTTTGGGCCAGAAACGGGGATGAAGACCAGATATATATTTCCATTATAAATCACAGTATTACAATAGGCATTTATTTGTGGAATAGGGGAAGAATATTAGATCTTTAATATGTATCCCCAGGAATGGGGAAGAATATTAGATCTTTAATATTGTATGAATTGCCGAGAATTCCCAGTCTTTAGCTGTATTTTCTCAACTATAAAATTTTAAGTGCAGTTCTCATCAATTCTTTATTTAACCCCTTAGCTCTTTTAATTAGAAAGTGAGGAGTTTAATTTTCCTGTGATACAAGCTTTGAAACATTCTGGCTGAAGCTACCTTTGGCCCAGAGTGGTTTCTGTCTCTTCTCTTGTGGTTTAACAGGACCAGATAGGCTGTGCTAGCTTTTGATTGAATGACAATTGCCTCTAGTTGAGTACTGGAAAATGTTTTGCATTTGATGCAAAAGATATTGGCTTCATATTCCTTCCTATTTTATGTTATTAAATATCATCCTCAGCCTTAGAAATCCTGGAATTTAACTTAAATTATGCATGTGCAAAAAATGACTCTTTCTCAAATTATTAAATTTAAATTATTCACTATGTATAAACTATATATGTCCCCTAACCGCTAATGTGGTGAACATCTTTTAGTAAACATACCAAATGAAAGTATTAAGAAAGCAAACAAATGAAATTCATATGAAATTCAGAAAGCAAGGTCCACACCTTGCTTTTGCAGGTTCATGATGTTTTGATGTGCACTGGGGATTGTGGCAGCAGGTTAGGAGAGCCATTTAGAGATATGATCCAGTGGTTGACTCATCACATTCCAGGGTCTAGTCTTGAGCTTTGCAAAGCCAGAAATTTGATCTTGTCACAATTCTGAGACAATTAGACCCTAGGAAATTGTTTCATTTCAATAAAGACAGAGAGATGTATAAACTAGAATATCAATTTACTCACTTGTAATGAAAAATATAACCATAGCTAGGATTGAATTACTCTTGTTAGCAGATCAGCATTTTCTTTCCCTGTAGGCAATAGACAAAGGCTACAACATTTAATCAGAAATCTCATTTGATGAAAATAGATTTGTTTAATTTTAGGGACTGCCTCTCCTAAATTAAGGAGAGACTAAACTAAGATTACAGTTTTACCCCTTAGAGAATAGCTACCTATTGAATCTACTGGCCTATAGTTTCCATCCCCTGAATATGCAATCACTATTTTATAACTAGTCCCTCTCTTTCTGTAGGCTATCATGTCTACTTTCTATATTCCATATTTTATATATATATGTACACACACGCATATATATATTCTTTTTTTTAATAAAGATTTTTATTTATTTATTTGACAGAGAGAGGGAGAGAGTGAGAGCAGGAACACAAGCAGGGGGAGCGGGAGGGAGAAGCAGGCTTCCTGCAGAGCAGGGAGCCCGACGTGGGACTCGATCCCAGGACCCTGGGATCATGACCTGAGCCGAAGGCAGACGCTTAATGACTGAGCCACCCAGGCACCCCATATATATATATTCTTAAAGAATTTATTTGTTTGACAGAGAGAAAGGGCAAGCACAAGTGGGGGGGTGGCGGGCAGAAGGAGAGGGAGAAGCAGGCTCCCAGCAGAGCAGGGAGCCTCATGTGGGGCTTGATCCCAGGACCCTGAGATCATGACCTGAGCTTAACCAACTGAACACCCAGGGGCACCTCCATATTATATTTTTTAAACTTTGATGTTCCATACTCTAGCACTAGATATACTTGTATAGTCTCACTTCGACATGGGTCACAACCGTACAAATTATTGCCTAAGTAAATGTTTTGAACTTAATCTTCTAAGATAGTCCACTATGTACTTTATATAAACTCGCTACAAAAACAAATTATGTTTTCTAAATCCAACTAGGTTCTCAAATATGGTTGTATCTATAATTTTAGGTTGACTTGCACTTCACTGTGTGAGTTTTCCATTCTTATTTTAAGTCTCCTTGCAACTATTTCTGAAGGAAATGCGGCACTTCTGGAGATGCCCATCAATGTGGATACTGTAGTTACCTCTGCCTGATGTCCCTGGCACGGCTTCCTGCCCTGAGAAAGCAGTCTTCAGCCTGCTGCATGTATTAGCCTTCACTGCACGCGGCTCCATGCCCCATTGCTACAAGAGTTATGGCTAATAAGCTGCGTTGTCACAGAAACAGGAGCAAAAATCTCGGGGTTAAAATAGATCGTGATCATGGTCAACACCAAAATAAGAAACTTCTGGGTAAAGTCAGACTCTGAGAAATGGGTCACCAGGGGTCAAGAAAGTAGCTGACAACCAAAAGAGTTTGCCTTCGAAAAGAAGAGGATTTTGGAGGTGGATAGAGAAAAGAGAAGAGAGAAGACAGGGAATGAAAGTTTCGGTATCGCAGGAGGAGGCTAGAGCAGAACCGATGTTAGCTGCAGAATGCCAGCAGAGGTGAATTAGGAAAAGGTCCTCCCTCCTTCCTGGCAGAGGCAACCCCTCCCCAGGGCGCATGACTTAAAGAGATCTGGGGCTGGATTCTTCTGTCTTCGCACCCCGTGACTGAATGCATTTATGCAGGGCACAAATTACACAACTGTTAAAGAACTGATGACATTTAACAAGGATATTGAAAGATGATGTAATTAAGGGAAACTGTATTAGAAAAGTTTAAATTCTCAAGAATTTAAACTTTTTTGGTGCTTATCACTAAGTTAAGATATTTATCTAGTAGCAAGTAATTCTTCTGAGCTGCCAGTTTAAAAAAAAAAGGAAGCGGGTTGTTAAAGATTTTATTTATTTATTTGAGAGAGAGAGAGACAGTAGGGGGAGGGGCAGAGGGAGAGGGAGAGGAGGAGCATCTCAAGCAGACTCTGCTAAGCATGGAGCCTGATGCAGGGCTCCATCTCATGAGCCTGAGATCATGACCTGAGCGGAAATTAAGAGTCAGATGCTTAACCAACTGAGCCACCCAGGTGCCCTGGGAAGTGGGTTTTTAATACTACAAGTAGATTAGATTAGTGCTGGTTTTCTAGTTTATGTTGTATTAATCTAGTGATTCTCACTCCCAAGTGAATCAGACTAGGAGGACCCACTCAGGGAATACCATCTTACAGCATTTCAAGCTCTATTTAGGCTCTATTTTCATAACTGTGATTTCCTCTCTCTCTTTCAACTTGGAGTATGCTTGTCAGCAATGCCTGATCTCTGTGCAATAGTATTCCTAGACAATATTGCTCTTCCAATATCTGTGGCTGGTGCTATGTTTAGGTCATGATTAAATTAATTGTTTTCCCCTGAAAACCACTTAAAGTGGAGCTTCTGGATTATTTCTCCCTAGTTTTCAGTTCTCTATAAAATGGACTGCTTTGGATTTAATCCTACTAAGAAATAGGATAAATGTCCTAGGAAAATACAACAAACTTCTTGGTTCTGTCACTTCCTTAACATTTCCTAACATGTGTGTCTGTCTATTTTGTATATATATGCATGGATAACATGTTTGTATATACATATGCATACGGTATAAACATGTATATATATGCATATGTATGTATATAGTCATATTTGCTATATAGGTGCCAGAAATTTAAAAATATGAAGCTTATCACCTCTCTATAGGTTGTTGGTGCCTTAGAGGGAATTAGTATCACTGCTTTGCAAATTCAAACTGTGAACATTTTCATTTGAGGTGAAATCCAGAGTCGGCTTTTGGCAGTGTGTGCTAGAGGTGTGAAACAATGGGGGGGGTCCCTGGAGGGAACATGGCAATGTAAGGGTTTTAATACAGATGTATGAAAATAAAAGAGTCATATACCTTGGCAGGAAAACAACTATTCACTTTTCTAGCAAACTGATTTTCTGGACTCATCTTCAATCTGTATCTAAAATTGCTATGGTCATTTTTAGGCTGCCTGAACTCCCTCATACATCCCCTTCCCCCAATTTTTCTCCAGCTAAATCCCACTTCTCAGATTTGGACTGTATCTCCTTCTTTTCTTTGCAGTTGGTTTATCATCTACGCCATGCCTTGGGCATGTGCTTCTCCAGGATATGGCTATGAAGTGGAACGGTCTCCCATCTCCCCCGCCTTCCCAGTGGTCCTCTCCACTCAACTGACTTTGCTGTCACACACCAAGATGGCAACTAGAAATGGCTGTTTTTTTTTTTTTTTTTTTAAGATTTTATTTATTTATTTGAGAGAGAGAGAATGAGAGATAGAGAGCACGAGAGGGAAGAGGGCCAGAGGGAGAAGCAGACTCCCCGCTGAGCAGGGAGCCCGAAGCGGGACTCGATCCCGGGACTCCAGGATCATGACCTGAGCCGAAGGCAGTCGCTTAACCAACTGAGCCACCCAGGCGCCCGAAATGGCTGTTTTTAATGGCTTAGTTTTTAATCATACAGCAAAAGGGAAAATAAAAAAGTAACACATGTGAAGAAGATATACATTTTTGAAATCTTAAAAAGTACCTATAGGCCTAGTCCTTCATCCTGAGATGGCATCTGGTGGACTAGATGAGCAGAGCGCCTGATGTCTTATTTCTAAGCATTGGGCAACTTATAGCACATTGCCTTCCTGCCACCAGCTACAGTGATTTATTTGTTTTTATTTTTTATTTTATTGTATTTCTTTATTTATTTTTGATAAACTCTCCCCTGGACATCAACAACAACGACAACAATGACAACAAAAATGTAAGGATAGCCATTATTTTTTGATGTAATCAAATGAGTTTTACTGCTGATAAACTGCTGATAAACTAAGTCTAAGTTCTTTAGACTTAGGCAGTAAGAGACATGCTTTTCCATGTATTGACTTATTCTTGCTTCTTCCTTTTCTTTCTACTTCTGGAACTGGACTTCAGGAGTAGTGACTTTTGCTTTGAATAGAACAGTTGAAATAACTTGAACTTCAAGATGTGAAATCTTGGGAAACATCTTTTAAGATCCACAAGCCTAAGTGCTGATTTTGTGATTTCCTGCTTGATCCCATTTTCTGTCCTCTGAACACATTTTCAAATATGATATAATGATACAGAGTTAAGCTCTAAGTTGCTTTTTTCTCTAGGACTGAGCTACTTGAATTCTATAGCCAACATTGAAATAAAATACTGAACATTTTCCTCACTCTTGATCAGGCTATCAAATTTCATTCTACTAGGCTTGTACTAATCTATTCACTAACAATTTATGAAAGTACAACTTTTGTTACATAATTCTCAGCAATAAAATATCACTTGAAGAATATTTTAATATTTCATTATTAATAAGGGAAATTATTCTTCATAAGAATTGTGACTTTATAAAAAATGACAACCATTATATAACAGTATTTGAAGCATAAAATGTCCTTTTTTTATTGCTTTCTTCCAAGAAATTAAAATAAATGCTAGAGACTTAACAACCACATCATCATTGTGAATCAAATAAGAGGTATTATTCCCTGGTATTAAATAACTTTTGAAAATTATCATAGAGAATAAATTAAAGCATATTGAAAATTAGAAAAGGTAATAATGAGGTTCACTGTATGGTTTCCCAAAATCCAGAGAGAGAAAGGTCAATGAGTCCCAATGGCAGAAGGGATCATATAATCCAATCTCCCACTTTGTTGGAGAGAAAACCATAAAGAGACTTTCCTAAGGCTTGTTGGTGGCATATAGGGATGCAACACCCATTTCTTCGAACATCCAGTCTTAAGATAGCTTATTAACTGTTGTAATCATGCTGGTTGTAATCATTATTCCCCTAATTTTTTTGGCATCTTTTTCAGCCTCATCATTATTACCATGAAATATATCTGGTGATTATGAACTGCTGTCCCTTAAAAATATACTTCATTATTATACATTAAAAAAATTCTGATAGGAAATCTTATTTCCTTTAGGTCTTCTCTGATTTTCACATACACAAATTGTTGTTATTACAACTTATAAAGAGTGTTGAAGGAAAAGGTTTTAGGGCCATGCTGTTGCCCGTGTTATTCCACAATGAAGCTGCTCCTGATGATGCATTTTATGTGAATGCTGTTGTTAGAGAGAAGGATGAGTTATTTATTGTCAATCTGCACATATGAAAAGATTCTTCTTAGTGGTTGTCTTAATCAGGATTGTCCAGAGAAACAGAACCAATAGGATACATATAGAGATTAAAGAGGAGATTTATTGTGGGAATTGGTTCACATGGCTATGGAAGCCAGGAGGTCCCATGATTGGCCATCTGTATGCTGGAGAACTAGGGAAGCCAGTGGTATAATTCAATCCTGGCATCCAAAGGCCAAGAACCAGGAGCTCTGATGTCCAAGAGCAAGAGAAGATGGACATCCCAGTTCAAGAAAAGAGAATTCGCCTTTCCTCTGCCTTTTTGTTTTATTTGGTTCCTCAGTGGATGGGATGATGCCGGCCCACAATGTGATGGCAGATCTACTCAGTCTACTGATTCAAATGCTAATCTTTCCAGAAATACCCTCACAGACATACCCAGGAACAATGTTTTATCAGCTATCAGCTATCTGGGCATCTCTTAGCCCAGTCAAGTTGACACAAAAAATCAACCATCATAGTGGTTATGTTTTTTATTTTCAGAAACTGACATTGATTGAGTCTAACTCTGAACTCAAAATTCCAGTGTCTATGTTGTCCTATTGTTGCAAAATAATCTACCATTGAATCCACCCTTATCTCAAATTTCGTACAGCAGTTTGGTTTGCCTGTCACTATCAATCAATGTTTCCATATCTGTAACAATTCAGCCAATGTCATTCTAAGTCAGAAGGAAATAGCATTATCCTCAGGCATTACCGCAATGTGCTTCAAAAAGTATAGACCTATTTACAGGTGATGCAAAGCATTCTTCACATTTATAGCCTCTTAATTGTTGCTTTTATAGTGAAGTTAGCCTTGAGTATGAACTGGATCCTTTTGAGAGGTTTATTTATGAGGAAGATAAGTTCCCCTTTTCAAGGATTCTGAGGTGCCAATATACTTTGATTTGGCTTTGAGTTGCTCCCAACTGAAGATCTAAAACTCAACATTAAAGAAAGAATTTCAGTTTTTACTGAAATGTGGAAATTGATGCCCATATATTTTAGCACTGTAGAGTTTTTCCATTACCTTTCTCTATAGAGTCTTGTCAATGGGAACTAAACAACATGCATCATCTGGTGCTTTCTTCTAAAACTCAAACACTGCTAAAAGAGAATGGTGTGTTCAGAGTTTTCACAGAAAATTATTACATTACCTTTTTGTTCCCTTCTTCCATTTCCAGAGGGTGACTCAGACATGGGAAAGGGGACAATCTGACTTACCCATACACAAAAATATTTGCAGAACCTTATATTCCTTTCAGCAGTTACCCTTTCTAATTCTGATAAAGTCATTGAATTAAAAAACTATAGATAGAGAATGACATTAACCCAGTTATTTCTGAGCGTAGTAAAGAAAATCTGGATGCGATTTTTGTAATGGAAAAGTGATTACCTCATTGAACCCAACATTTGTGATGGCTATTACCCTGAATAAAAGAATTAGTTCACCAATTAGCCCTTGGCAGTTCACCTTAGTTGATTTCCAACTGTGAGAGCAGAGCAAATAAATATAAGGAAAATATTCATATATATTAGCTGGAATGATCTTAAGGAAGCACAGTTGGAAATCATCTCTTACCATTCACTCAATCCCAGATCAATTTTGATTTCTCCTTTTAATCTTAATTTCTTCAACAGAGAACTCTATTAAGCTGACCTCACGTTATTTTAGCTTTATCAATCACGTGGTACAGCTACTATCTGCATCAGCACTATGTCAAGCACTAGGAGAAATACAAAGCCATAGAACATATAGGACATGGAATCTCTGTCTGGAAGAAGGTGGTAACTTAGCTGGAGGGACAAACAATGCACATCAAAGGTTCAATAACAATTTGATAATTAAAAACAGAGATTAGTGTGAACAAATAGGATTTGCATTTATCTACTAAACAAAAGGGCACGTAATCTTATTGACATCCTAACTTTTGTTTTTGGAATACTGAAGTACCACGTAATTTGAAATCGTTCTATCTTTCCAGAGTGTGGGGGCTGGGGGGAAGGTTTCAGCTTCTGTAAGTATAAATGAATAGATCAGACATATTAGAGGAAAGAACACATTTGGAGTCAGAAGACCTGAGCTTCTGGCTTATTCACATGGCTAATTTCCCTCAGGCAATTATCTAACCTCCTCAAGTCTTGTTCCCTTATATATAAAATAATGAAAATAATAGTCCTTGCTCTAGGTTGATCTCTTTAATGACCTTAATTAATGGCATTCCTATAGCAACATTTTTTTCCCTCACACTATAACTTTGGGGTCAAGCATGTGACTTGCTTTGGCCACTGGTACAGTAGCAAATAAAACAATTTGAGGCTTGGCTTTTTCTCTTGCTCCTCTACCTTTTGTCATGAGAACATGCCCAAACTAGGGGATGAGGAATATGAAGCAGTTAAGACAGCCCACTTTGACCAGCTAAGGCCCAGGGCATGTGAGAGAACCTAGGTAAGGTCATCAAAGCTGTAAAGGTGATGTGCAGCTAATTGCAGATACATAAATGAGCCCCTTCTGAACTCAGATGAACAGTGCAGCCAATGCCACCAACTCATGAGCAAAGATAAAAGATTTATGCCACTGAGGCTTTGTGATGGTTTGTTATACAACAATGGCTAACTGATAAAAATACTTCATTGTTACTGTGGGAATTAAGTAAGACCGTGCGCATGAATGAGTTTTGCAAACTGTGAAGTAATATATACACATATGAGTTAAAAAATCCTTAAGATATGGGTTATTGGAGATGAAGACACAGAAGAGTGACAAGACATAGATTTTAGTTATTTTAATTTTCATTATTTCTAGCATTTATCCAAGCATTCAAGTTATTATGTCAATGTGATTTTTTTGTTGTTGTTGTTCAAAGGGATATATATTTATTGTGGTCACCTATTATTTGTACAAATGGCTTGGAAGTTCTTAACACTTTTAAATAATTATTTAAAAGAGGAAACAGTAGAGAAAAGCCCAATGCTAAAAACTAGATATGGAAAAAGGTCACCAGATTGTGTTCACAGAAATGGTTTAAGTATAGAAAATTTTTATTAGCAAGAAGCAAAATTTTCTTCCTTAGCAAGTTATTAATAGTTTGGCTTGACCAAGGTCAAGGCTGAGAAAAATCCAAGAAGAAAATTATGTATTTGATATTATTTCACACTAATTTATGGAATATTTTTACACTGCTGAGTTTCTTAAAAAATTAGATGCTGCAAAGATAAATAAAAAATGAAACCCTCTATTTCTGAGTAGACTGCTTTAAAGGCTAATATTCCAAAGTAGGTCCTTTGAATTTTGGAGCACATTTTTCTAGTATCAACAATGATATGTTCTGAGGATTACCTATACAAGCTCATTTAACAGCAATAAATTAACAAATATTCATTGGGAATCTTACATGGGCCTGGCTCCATTCTAGGGGACAGAGATATATTAGTGCATAAAATAGACAAATATTCCTGTTTTCTTGGAACTTACATTCTATTGGGGGGACAAAAATAAGCGAGATGCATAAGTAAATACATAGTATAGCATCTGGCAATAAGTTCTATGGAGAAAAACAAATCAGGAAGAGGAACGTGGAATTATCAGTAGGGTTGCAATTTTTTTTTTTTTTTAAGAGAGAGAGGGGAGAGAGAATGTGAGTGGGAGGGAAGGGGCAGAGGGAAGAGGGAGAGAGAGAATTTTAAATGGACTCCATGCCCAGCCCAGCGTGGAGCCAACATGGGGTTCAATTTCACAACCCTGAGATCATGACCTGAGCTGAAATCAAGAGTCGGACACTTAACCGACCGAGCCACCCACGTGCCCCAGTGTTGCAATTTTAATAGGTGGTTTTCACTGCAGCGGCTGAAGAAATGCTCCAGGAGCTATGAACACAAAAACCCCCCGATGCCACTCCAAAACAAACAAACAAACAAACAATGCTTTGCGGCTGATGAAGGATTATTTCTGGTGGTTTGACACTCATTTTCCTGCTCTATTCTCCCTCTCTGTGGCCAGAGTCTTCATTCTGGATTTGGTGAGATCAAATACAGAGATGAGGTGGGAATGAGTAAGGAAGACACTATGGCAGGAGAAGCAAAAGAAAGATGGGAGGGAAATTAGAGGCAATGCCTACTAATCCTTCTTCCTGAGATGCTGCTCACGTCGGGGTAAATCATAGGACATGGAACTTAGAATTTTCTACCTTATCATGTACTCTTGTATGTCAACGTTGTTCCCCTCTTTCAGAGTATACATTACACAAAGGTGGGATATATGTGTGTGCTGGGGGCAAAAATAGAGGGGCTTACTAGTGTGCTCAACTAAAAACCTCAAAATGTCTTAAGGATGCTATCTCCCATTAGGCGACAGAACCCTGTATAGTGGGTGCCTGTCGACTGTTAAATGCTCTCACCACAAAGAAGAAATGATAAGTATGTGATGTGATAGAGATGGTAGCTAATACTATGGTGGTAATCATACTGCAATATAGAAATGTATCAAATCGACATGTTGTACACTTTAAACTTACACATTGCTATATGGGTTTTAAAAAAAGAGGGAATGTTCCAAAAGAAATAGGAAGTAAGGAAGTGGATCTGTCCATTTCCTATGTCCTGCAGTATTTTGTTCATTAGAACAATCACAGACTGCACACGAAATCCGGGGGAAGGGGCATAGACCCTCACCTCTCCATGGTTAAATTAAAATGTTGAGTGAAAAAAAATATGTTATTCCTACTACATTGCAAAAAAAACTTTGGGAATTTTAAGATTCCGGTTTACCGTTTCTAACATGGTGCTAAGGCTGTCATAGTAAAAGTTAATTTCTTGAATTGAACAATGATTTTATATTGCTTAATTTTTGAGGGGAAGTGTGAAATTTTTTCCAAAAATTGAGAGAGAATAAACTACAAAGGACCTTTCCGTTGTTGATTGTTTTACTCTAAGCAGGGCGTGTTACTTCCCCAGAGCTATTTTCCTTTCATTGCAGATATGCTTCACTGACCAACTGGACACCAGCTGTCAAATCAGAGGGGGAGAAATTGCTTAGTAGATTCAAAGCCAGGACAGAATGTTTCCTCCATTGTGAACCACTAAGCTGCATGTCCTGAGGGCTCCGGCTTGTTGGAGATTCCTGAACAAATCTGATAGCCCATAAAGACAAGACAGGCTTAAGGCCGAGCTACAGGGTAGAACTGTCAGAAGGGTTGTATGAAAGAGAGTCATGCAGTGTTGATTTTAACTCAGTGTTGTGCTTAGGTATGAAAAAAACACTCATCATTATTTCACTGATAAAACTGTGCTCAGCTGGAGTACAGCCTTATGAGGCTCACGAGAACTTACCTTTCGTTTTTGTCTGTATTGGTTAATTGTGCTTAAAGAAGGGCATGCAGAGATTACAAATATGTTTTTTTTTTTAAGAACAAAAATTGATAAGTGTGTTGAAAACGAGATGTGACTGACAGCTCATGGCTGCGTAGGGATCAGACTCATTACTCCCTCTATGGTGTGTGAATTCTTCCTTTGTCTAAAGGTGAGAAGTTTTCAGAGTAGAAATGGGTCCCTACCTTTGCAGACAAGATCAAGAAAGCCCTGTTCCTGGGAACTAAAGGGAAGTTTGCATTTTTAAGAAGTGTTTCTAATTGGATCAGTAATTACGTTGATGAAAGAAGCAGCAAGAAATTAGTCACTTTCTAGAAACTTTAAAAAAAATCAGCAATGCAACTTAAAGAATGGACAAGTTGGAAATTGAGAGGCAACTTAGAGGCCATTCTCTAATGGATGGACAAGTTGGTTCATGTCAGAGGTCTGATAAAAAGTATAATTGTGAGGCTTATGGCAGTGTCTGGGATGGCCTCAGAAGTGTTGAAAACATAAACTTGAGAGTCTGAAATCTAAAAAGGAGAAGAATTGACACGTAACTTTAACTGTAGAGATTCCTTCCCTGCCTACTGGCTTTCCCTACTGACTATGGAGTGCTTATCTCCCAGCTTTGGCAGTTGGGATTCGGCAAGCTACACAGTCCCCTTCTACCAGCTGGCTCCTAGTAGACGCTCTTAAGATGGGGAACTAGAGAGAAATGGGAAGTCTGAAGGATGGAAGAGGAGACTGCTCTGTTTTGTCTCCTAAGCCCATCAGGGCCACTCTAGCAATGGTGCTTCTTTTTTTTTTTTTAAGATTTTATTTATTTGAGAGAGAGAGCGCAAGTGAGCGCATGAGTAGGGAAGGGCAGATGGAGAAGCAGGCTCCCCACTGAGCAGGGAGCCCAGTGCGGGGCTCGATCCTAGGACCCTGAGATATGACCTGAGCCGAAGGCAGACGCTTAACTGACTGAGCCACCCAGACGCCCCAGTGGTCTTCATTTTAAACACAGCCATTGGTTCCAGGAACAGCAGGTAGCTCCAGGTTTCACTTTCTTTTTTATATTTCCTAGGCCAGCCTCATTGAATCTTTCCAGGTTACTAACACCAGCTGTGTCCCTCCCCAGGGCCTCTTGTGAGCCGTGAGATACCAGAGCCAGCTAGCAGTGCCCCCTTGAGAAGTGAATGCCCAGTTCTTTAGAACCTTTCTCCTAAGCTTCTAAGTTCTTAGTTCCCTAGGCCAGCAGCTGCTTCTTGCATTTACCATTTCTGTAATACCTCAGTATTTATTTTTTGCCTTTTTACTCCTTTTATCCTATTCATTGATTCTTTATAGTAAATCACTGATAAGTGTGACTGTGACCGGTACATCTACTGTGCAGGAAGGTCTCCAGTAGCCCCAGTGCTACTTTGATTTCACCCTAGAAGTGCACAGCCCCGCACCTCTCCTCCCTATTCCACACAGAGATACAATAATGATGCTGATCCACAGGTCTTGCCACAGGGCAGCTGACAATCAATCAGCTAAGCATGCTGAAGAAGGGAAACATGTTGGATTCTGCAGAGAGGTCATTATTTACCTTGTTTAGAACTTCTGGGCTCTGCCAAATTTCCAAGGGCCAGCATTTTCTCGCCTCAAATTCTCTTCATAATCCTGTCATCCACCACCCCCACCCCTGACTGTGAATGTCATCCCATGGTATTCTGGTTTACATGTATGTCCCTGAGAATTCCATTTTGTCCTTGACCCTCATTGGTACTCTTCCTTCTTTTTGAGGGGTGGGTGAAGTGAAGTGAAGTAGGGGAGTAGAGGTGGGAATGAATTATCTGGGGGATTAGGGGATGAAACAGGGTGTCCAGAACACAGATTAAAGATATCTAATCTATAGAGTGTGTATCAGGAAATTCTTCACACGGGAGGTGCATCAGAAGTGACTCTTGAAGGATGAACTGGAGTTAACAGGATGAAAAAGGAGGAGCAGGTAGGTTGCTAGAACTAGATAGGATGTACCTAAATATCTGGGTGAAAGGAGAAAATTGGTAACATTTTGGCATATTATTATGTAGTAGAAGGGAAGTAGAAAATAAAATTAGCTTTTCTGCCATATCTGTTTTCCAAGCCCAGAAAGACTTGTTGGGAACTGAATATTAAGAAAGCATTGGGATATTCAGAATTTTAATTGACTTTAATCAAAGTATATAATTTATATTATATTATTCACTAATTGTTTGGTGTAAATACATTTTGTTTTCCTAATTAGATTAAGTAGAGACAGTGCTAAATACTGTTTCGTGTCCATCCACCATCACCATACACAGGGACACATAGAAAACTTAACAGATGTATATGGACTGAATAAGTGAAAAAAAATTAATGAAACTTTAAAAATAACATTATGTATCATGAAAATGGCTACTGAGACCAGTAGCCTATCTTGGAGAACAGCATGATTTTTCCTTTTATGATATTGATCTCAAAAAGTAAGGAGTGTACTGCTTCCTCCACAATTGCCAGGATTTCCCTGTAATACCTTCTTCTTTTTTTTTTTTTAAGATTTTATTTTTTTACTTGACAGAGAGAGAGAGAGCACACGCAGGGGGAGCGGCAGGCAGAGGGAGAGGGAGAAGCAAGCTCCCCACAGAGAAAGGAGCCTAAGATGGGGCTCAATCACAGCACCCTGGGATCATGACCTGAGCCGAAGGCAGACGCATAACTGACTGAGCCACCCAGGTGCCCCTCCCCCCGTAGTATTTTCTTAATAAAATGTGCTTAGATTTGCTTAATGATTGGGTCAAGAATGATTTTCCAAATATAACTGGAAGAGAGTTTTTTCCAGCTGTCATATAGGGGTTTGATTTGTGGTAAAATAACATAAATATTTGCCATTTGGGGGATGTTTGGCTTCCAGGCATGTTTCTTAGTTGTATTCTTGTATGCATTCAGAGGCCTTTTACTTGAAGGCAGTTGTTACCTTCTACTTGTATGAACTGAGAGACTTATGTCCCCTTTCTTTATCCCAGTAAAATCAGACATGGGCTTGGCCAACAGGTGTTATCTTGTAGGACTTGGAATCTTGAGCAAATCAGTGACTTTTGGAGTTGTGTGACCTTCCCTGGTTACCTTTTGCATAGCTCTCCAGAACTCACTTGGTACCTGTCAAGTTTACAAGCCCGGTCCTCCAGTCTTCCAATATCATTCCAATAAATTCTCTTTGTGCTTTAGACTATCTGTGTCATTTTCTGTTGTTTGCAAGCAAATGCCCAGATGATATAGATGATGTTGTTAAAGATGTAGGAAAACATATTATTCTTTATACTCACTCAAAACTGATTGCTTTAAAGAGCAAATAAAGTGAAATTTTGACCCACAAAAGAGCATTTCTGTCTTTAATATCAACCATCTGTGAACAACTTTCCCACTGGATACAAAGGTTTTTGACAGGTATTGTAACTGTCTTTGAGTGACACAGACATTTTTGGATGGAGATTTCAGGGTTTCCCCAGTGAATGCGATGAGTTGTCCAGATGGTGCCCTGGTAGCCACTCAGCAGAGTCCTTTAACGATAACAATTAACAGCTAATTACATTTAATGCCTTGAAAGGAGTCCAGTAGCATTCATCTGATCAGAATCCATCCCTGGGTAGATCCAGAAGAGAGAAAAGACTTCCAGCATAGCCATCTGGATGTTCTTTTTTTTCCCTTGCTCTTGCCATTGAAGAGGCTTTAGTGATGTCCATGACTCCTTATGGAGTACATAATTCTACTTCTGGAAGCTGCTTAAAGAGTGGGCCTTACTGAATTAAATTGGCTTTTGTCCCATCAAAGGCAAGAGTCAAGTTGGATGAAAATCCTTTGTTTGGATGGAGAGGACAAGAAAGCAAGCTTGGAAAACCTGTACCAGACATTTGTGGTGGCTCTAGGAGTCGGGACATACAAACAACCATGCCAAAAGAAGTTGGACCAAAATGCCTCAACTGACTAATTCAAAGAAATGTATGGAGTATTTTTCTCCATAAACACTATTTCTCTTTGTACAGTATATATACAGCACATTAGCATTATTATGAAACTTTATAAATTTCTAGATTCTAAGTTTAGAATTCATGACAATTCTGAGAGAAACTGGCAAGGAACATACAGTTTTCAATGCATATTATTAACTTTCTTATTCAAACGATAGCCCTGTCCACCGGACATGTATCACTAAGTACTTCCTCAGTGGGAAACAGTAGAACATCATGTAGTACTTTCTCAGCGGGAGACAGTAGAACATCATGTAGTAATCTTCCATTTAGCAACTATATCTTGGTGTCACTGTTTAGAAAGTCCAGAATCTGGAGTACCTGGGTGGCTCAGTCGGTTAAACATCTGCCTTTGGCTCAGGTCACGATCCCAGAGTCCTGGGATCGAGCCCGGTATCAGGCTCCCTGCTCAGCGGGGAGCCTGCTTCTCCCTCTCCCTCTGTCTGCCGCTCCCCCTGCTTGTGCTCTCTGTCTGTCTCTCTCTCTCTCTGTGTCAAATAAATACATAAAATCTTAAAATAAAACAAAGTCCAAGATCTACAGAGTTGAGTCATTGTAGGCAGCAGGTGGCTAAGCAGTGAAATGTAATAAAATAATTTTTCTCATCTGGAAATAGCTCAAAACACAATGGAGTAGGGCATTGAAAGCCTAAGAGGCCATGGCTGTGCTGTTGAATCCCCCACTTTTGTTTATTTAACTAACTCAAGCTGGGCCAGTTGGGTTTCCTTTCCTGGAACTGTGAATTTTGGAAGAGGGAGGAAGAGAGACTGCAAGTTTTGAAAGTGGGTCACATTAATGGCAGTGTTCTAGAAGGAAGGCCTTTCTTGTATATTTTTATGTTTACTTAAAGCATAACTTTTAAAAAAGTATATTATTATAGACTTTGATATAATGTTTTTATTATCTTTTTTATAGATGTTCTTTAATTTCAATTTGGACTTATTTAGTCAAGTGTTTGTATCAGTCAATACGGGATAGATTAACGCTAACTTCATGTTCATTAGGGTCAGTTGAAGACTGTGCTCCGTCAATGCATACCCAGAACCATCTGAAATGTTGCCAGTCACTGCAGCATAGGTTGGAGAGGAATCGAGAATCGCACCTTAAATATGTCTGCTCACATTTTATTGGCTAATTCAAGTCATCATATCTAAATTCAGGAGTGTAGGGAAACACAATCCTACTGTGTTCTGGAATAACAAAAAGTAGAGATAATAGAAATATGGGTGAGAAGCACTAGTATAACACCCCAGTTGGAGGAATTTTTGTTCTCAGTTTTGTTATGATAAAAGAATGTGGCCTGTACTTCTTCTAAATTTTGGAATTTATTGAAGTTTGCTTAGTGGTTGACTCTATAATCAATTTTTGTGACTGCTGCATTAACTTAAAGAAGGTCTATTACTTATACTCAAAGTATAGAATTTTGTATTTACATCAATTACATATATTTTTCACTTTTGATAGTTTTTAAAAATATATTCTAGTCCATTTGATCTGCCATGAGCTAAGAGAAAAAACAGAAATGCATTATTTTGAATATTGACCTATTGATCTTTGTATCTTCTGTGATATTTGCCTTATAAATGTGATTTGGTACATATACTAATAACTGTTATTCTTCCAATATAAATTGTGCATCTTATAATTGGAAAACACCCTATTTTTTTAAAGGTCTATTTTTTTTAGTGAGCTCTCCACCTAATGTGGGGCTCAAACTCATGACCCCAAATTCAAGAGTCACATGCTCTTCCAACTGAGCCAGCCAGGCATCCCAAAAATACCCTATTTTTATAATTTATGCATTCTCCCTTGAATTCAACCTTACCTGACATCAAGATAATCATTTCTGATATCTTTTAAACACATACTAATCAGCATTTTCCCCTACCACTAATAGGTAATTGATGACTCTCTTCCTTGAAAGAATATTTTTACATGTCTTCCAGAGTATCACATCATGTAATTTTCCCTCTAACTCACTAGTTGCTAATTCTTTTCTGTCTTTTCTTGCTATTTTCTTCTTATGCCCTGAAACTTCTAAATTAGTTGGAGTGCACCAAAGCTCACTTCTTTGAACTCTTGCCTTCTTTATCTATATTCACTCTTTTGGTAATGTCATCTTGCCTCATGGCTTAAATACTATCTATATTTCTTTTTATTTTATTTTATTATGTTATGCTAATCACCATACATTACATTAGTTTTTGATGTAGTGTTCCATGATTCATTGTTTGCGTATAACACCAAGTGCTCCATTCAGTACGTGCCCTCTTTAATACCCATCACCAGGCTAACCCATCCCCCCACCCCCTGCCCCTCTAGAACCCTCAGTTTGTTTCTCAGAGTCCATAGTTTCTCATGGTTTGTCTCCCCTTCTGATTTCCCCTCCTTCATTTTTCCCTTCCTGCTATCTTCTTCTTTTTTTTTTTAACATATAATGTATTATTTGTTTCAGAGGTACACCCAAAATCTAGTGTGTGGCACTAATCTATGCACCAGCCTGATAATATTTGACCATATTCTGGTTTTTTTTTTTTTATTAAAAATTTTTTTAAGATTTTATTTATTTATTCATGAGAGACAGAGGGAGAGAGAGAGAGAGAGAGAAGCAGAAGGAGAAGCAGGCTCCCAGGGAGCAGGGAGCCCGATGTGGGACTCGATCCCAGGACCTCGGGATCATGACCTGAGCCGAAGGCAGATGCTTAACCATCTGAGCCACCCAGGTGCCCTGTTTGTTTGTTTTTATCTTTTTCTTTTTTTTTCTTTCCTGATCATATTTTGTTTTTGTTTGTTTGTTTGTTTTTTATTTTTTTTTAAAGATTTTATTTATTTATTTGAGAGAGAGAGCACATGAGAGGGGGGAGGGTCAGAGGGAGAAGCAGACTCCCTGCGGAGCAGGGAGCCCGGTTCGGGACTTGATCCAGGGACTCCAGGATCATGACCTGAGCCAAAGGCAGTTGCTTAACCAACTGAGTCACCCAGGCGCCCTGTTTGTTTGTTTTTATCTTTATCTTTTTTCTTTCTTCCCCTTTCTTTTCCCCTGGTTTCAGGTCTCTTCTGATTTGTTTAGTGTATATTTTTCTGGTGTCGTTGTTACCCTGTTAGCATTTTGTTTTCTCATTCATCTATTCTCCTCTGGACAAAATGACAAGACGGAAAAAATCACCTCAAAAAAACCCCCAAAAAACCAACAAGAGGCAGTACCAACTTCCAGGGACCTAATCAATACAGACATTAGTAAGATGTTGGAACTAGAGTTCAGAATGACGATTTTAAAGATACTAGCTGGGCTTGAAAAAAGCATGGAAGTTATTAGAGAAACCCTTTCTGGAGAAATAAAAGAACTAAAGGCTACCCAAGTCGAAATCAAAAAGGCTATTAATGAGGTACAATAAAAAATGGAGGCTCCAACTGTTAGGATAAATGAGGCAGAAGACAGAATTAGTGATATAGAAGACCAAATGATGGAAAATAAAGAAGCTGAGAAAAAGAGAGATAAACAACTACTGGATCATGAGGGGAGAATTCGAGAGATAAGTGATACCATAAGATGAAACAATATTAGAATAATTGGGATCCCAGAAGAAGAAGAAAGAGAGAGAGGGGCAGAAGGTATATTGGAGCAAATTATAGCAGAGAACTTCCCTAAATTGGGGAAGGAAAGTAAAGTACAGGTCTGTATTTCTATCAGTCAGGGTCCAACCAGGAGTGAGAACTCACAACTGTCATTTCAACAGAAAGAATTTGATATAAAGAATTATTAATTAGGCATAAATTTGTTGACTATATCACCAATAGTTATTCTGAGATACTCTATAGGGCAAAATGTCCAGCAAGTAGTTTTTAGAGGGCTAAGGGTTGAGTACTTCCAGCTGTCATTTCTCAGTATGTTTTTCTTTTCCCACATGTGAGCTACACTTCTGTCATGAAAACACTCAGAGCATGTCTGGGTATGAAGACTATGTCAGCTATATTCTAGGCACTGTCATAAATTCTTTAGCTCCTCTTTTAATTTTCATTTGTTCATATGCTACTTATTGGTCTTTACTTGCATTGGAGGGATAAGGAGGTAAGAAGGTAAGAGTATAGAGATTTGCACTTGACCGTTGCTTATAGAAATAAGCAAAGACTTTCACCCTAGAGACTTGGTTCCAAGTCTCTCGGAATCATTTGGATAAGAAGACCAGAGGTTCTTCTCAAGGTTATAGTAGGCCAACAGAGTCCTCTGTTGGAGTGTGGAGAAGAAAGCTGGCTAGGAACAGTATGTTCCCTTGAGATGCTCTACTGCCTCTATGTCCATATGCTTCTTGGGAATTTGCTTGTCAAAAGCAGAACTGACCATCTATCTAGTCGTAAATATCCATTGGCACCTCATTAAACACTACTTATAATTTTGTCCGATGTTTTTGTGTAATTAAAAGGAAGAAGAAAATACATGTGACAAGAAGAAACAAGATTAAATTTTTAAAAAAAATTTTATTATGTTGTGTTAGTCACCATACAACACATCATTTGTTTTTGATGTGGTGATCCACGATCCATTGTTTTCGTATAACACCCAGTGCTCCATGCAGTACATGCCCTCCTTAATACTCATCACAGGGCTAACCCATCCCCCCCACCCCCCTCCCCTCTAAACTCCTGTCTGTTTCTCAGACTCCATAGTCTCTCATGGTTCATCTTCGATTTCCCTCCCTTCATTTTTCCCTTCCTTCTCCTAATGTCCTCCATGCTATTTCTTATGTTCCACAAATAAGTGAAACCATATGATAATTGACTTCCTCTGCTTGACTTATTCCACTTAGCATAATCCCCTCCAGTCCCATCCATGTTGATGTAAAAGTTGGGTAGTCATCCTTTCTGATCACTCAGTAATATTCCATTGTATATATGGAGCACATCTTCTTTATCCATTCATCTGTTCAAGGACACCTCAGCTCTTTCCACAGTTTGGCTATTGCAGACATTGCTGCTATGAACATTGGGGTGCATATGGCCCTTCTTTTCACTACATCTGTGTCTTTGGGGTAAATACCCGGTAATGCAATTGCTGGGTCATAGGGTAGCTCTATTTTTAATTTTTTGAGGCACCTCCACACTGTTTTCCAAAATGGCTGTACCAACTTGCATTCCCACCAACAGGGTAAGAGGGTTCCCCTTTCTCCACAACCTCTCCAACATTTGTTGTTTCTTGCCCTGTCCATTCTTGCCATTCTAACTTGTGTAAGGTGGTATCTCACTGTGGTTTTGATTTGAATTTCCCTGATGGCTAATGATGATGAACATTTTTTCATGTGTCTGTTAGCCATTTGTATGTCTTCTTCAGAGAAGTGTCTGTTCATGTCTTCTGCCCATTTTTTGACTTGATTATTTGTTTTTTGGGTGTTGAGTTTGAGAAGTTCTTTATAGATCTTGGATACAAGCCCTTTATCTGTAGTGTCATTTGCAAATATCTTCCCCCCTTCTGTGGGTTGCCTCTTTGTTTTGTTGACTGTTTCCTTTGCTGTGCAGAAGCTTTTTATCTTGATGAAGTCCCAAAAGTTCATTTTTGCTTTTGTTTCACTAGCTTTTGGAGATGTATCTTGAAACAAGTTGTTGTGGCCGATGTCAAAGAGGTTACTGCCTATGTTCTTCTCTAGGATTTTGATAGATTCCTGTCTCACATTGGGGTCTTTCATCCATTTTCAGTTTATCTTTGTGTATGGTGTTAGAGAATGGTTGAGTTTCATTCTTCTGCATGTGGCTATCCAATTTTCCTGGCACCATTTATTGAAGAGACTATCTTTTTTCCATTGCATATTTCTTCCTGCTTTGTCCAAGATAATTTGACCATAGAGTTGAGGGTCCATATCTGGGCTCTTTATTCTGTTCTATTAGTCTAAATGTCTGTTTTTTGCCAGTATCATGCTTTCTGGGTGATCACAGCTTTGTAATATAGCTTGAAATCGGGCAATGTGATGCCCCCAGCTTTGTTTTTCTTTTTCAACATTTCCTTGGCAATTCAGGGTCTTTTCTGATTCCATACAAATTTTAGGATTGTTTGTTCCAGCACTTTGAAAAATGTCATTGGAATTTTGATCGGGATGGCATTGAAGGTATAGATTGCTCTGGGTAGCATAGACATTTTAACAATGTTTATTCTTCTGATCCGTGAGCATGGAATGTTTTTCCATCTTTTTGTGTCTTCTTCAATTTCTTTCATGAGTGTTCTGTAGTTCCTAGAGTAGAGATCATTTACCTCTTTGGTTAGGTTTATTCTGAGGTATCTTATGGTTTTTGGTGCTATTGTAAATGGAATCGTTTCTCTAATTTCTCTTTCTACAGTTGCATTGTTAGTGTATAAGAAAGCAACTGATTTCTGGGCATTGGTTTTGTATCCTGCCACATCACTGAACTGCTATATGAGTTCTAGTAATTTGGGGGTGGAGTCTTTTGGGTTTTCCATATAAAATATCATGTCGTCTGTGAAAAGAGAGAGTTTGACTTCTTCTTTGCCAATTTGAATACATTTTATTTCTTTTTGTTGTCTGATTGCTGTTGCTAGGACTTCTAGTACTGTGTTGAACAATAGTGGCGAGAGTGGGCATCCTTGACATGTTCCTGATCTTAAGGGAACGGCTCTCAGCTTTTCCCCATTGAGGATGATATTTGCTGTGGGTTTTTCATAGATGGATTTTATGAATTTGAGGAATATTCCCTGTATCCCTATACTCTGAAGAGTTTTAATCAGGAAAGGATGCTGTATTTTGTCAAATGCTTTTTCTGCATCAATTGAGAGGACCATATGGTTCTTCTCTCTCCTCTTAATGTGTTCTATCACAGGGTTTGATTTGCAAATATTGAAACACCTTTGCATCCCAGGGATAAATCCCATTTGGTCGTGGTGGATGATTCTTTTAATATATTGTTGGATCCTATTAGCTAGGATTTTTTTGAGGATTTTGGAATCCATATTCATCAGGGATATCAGTCTGAAATTCTCCTTTTTGATGCGGTCTTTGCCTGGTTTGGGGATTAAGGTAATGCTGGCCTCATAGAATGAGTTTGGAAACTTTCCTCTCTTTCTATTTTTTGAAACAGCTTCAGTAGAATAGGTATTATTTCTTCTTTGAATGTTTGGTAGAATTCCCGAGGGAATCCATCAGGCCCTGGACTCTTGTTTTTCGGGGAGGTTTTTGATCACTGCTTCAATCTCGTTATTGGCCTATTCAGGTTGTCAATTTCTTCTTGTTTCAGTCTTAGCAGCTTATAGGTTTCCAGGAAGGCATCCATTTCATCCAGATTGCTCAGTTTATTGGCATATAGTTGTTGATAATAATTTCTGATAATTGTTTCTATTTCCTTGGTGTTAGTCGTAATCTCTCCCCTTTCATTCATAATTTTATTAATTTTATTTATTAATTTGGGTCCTTTCTCTTTTCTTGTGGGTAAGTCTGGCCAGTGGTTTATCAATCTTATTAATTCTTTTAAAGAACTAGCTTCTAGTTTCGTTGATCTGATCCGCTGTGTTTCTGGTTTCTAATTCATTGATCTCTGCTCTAATCTTAATTATTTCTCTTCTAATGTGTGGCTTAGGCATCATTTGTTGCTTTTTCTCTAGTTTTTTAAGGTGTAGAGTTAGTTGGTGAATTCGGGATTTTTCTATTTTTTTGAGTGAGACTTGGATGGCTATGTATTTTCCCCTTAGGACCGCCCTTGCAGTATCCCATAAGTTTTGGACCAATGAAGAAAGATGGTTAAATTTTGATTATATTTTCTCCTTCTCTGGTGTGGGATTTTCTAATTGTAATCTTTTAAAAATTATGTAACTATTTTTTTGGTCCATTTTATGAATGTTTTTACTCTCTTAGTGTTATTGAAATGTGATTATTTGCAATAACATACTCATGTAAATATATCCAATTAAAATAAAATAGTGGCCAAACAAATATAATGAATATAATTAATAATGACATTAATAGTGATTTTCTTCTCAAGTGCTTTGTTATATGTTAACTTATTTTGACTACATCACAATCTCATGAAATATTCTGGGCAAATGCTATCCTTTAGATTTTATAATGGAGGACACTGATGCCTAGAGATGTTAAATGACTTGTTCAAGGTCACAATTTATTTATTATTTTATCCCACATTATGGTGAAGGCTGAGCACTCCATGCTTCCCACTAACATCTTCCATTTTCTTATTCATGTGGATGCTAAAACCTTTCACTAGATAGAATATTTTAATTTCTACAGCAATAGAACTGAGTTTGACCTCCTGAATTGGTCTTTGTGAAAGCTAATGAAGAATTAAGCTGCTTGAGAGACTTGAAAGATTTTCCTAGGTCTTTTATACACTATAAACATACAGCAGGCAGGGACCAGAACTTGCCTTTGTACATTGTGAGGTACAAGGGAAGGATTAATAAACATGGAGGAATGAATTGCCTGCTGGGCACTTTTAATGTTGAAGAGCTTCCAGTAATTGTCACACTTCTGTCCTTACTTCAACCAGGTACACAGTGTAACTTTCAGTCTCTAATCATCCTGTCAGTGATTATACACCTGTGGTCTTGGGGCCACGAGTCTCCAACAGGAGGTAGTGAAAAACTTGAGCAGAGAAAACCACTCACCGCCTCGGGCTCAGAGCTTCTTCACTGTTTCTACTGAGTGCTGCTGCTTCAAATTCTTCAAATTCAAATTCAGAAGCTGTTGGATTCTGAACCTGCTGTGACCTTTAAGATTCTATTGATCTCTCCAGCCTTGCCTAAAACCATGGACTGAACACTTTCCTGCTCTCTGCTGACTTCAGACTTCTGTTTTAGGAGTCCCAGTTTGCAGAACCTGTTGGATTCCTGACCCACTGGCTCCTCCGACTTCAGATTCCTATCTGCTCAAATCTGGTTGGAATTCAAAACATCTCATTTTGCTTTGTCTGATGATTGTTGCCCTCTTCAATGCTTGGACATGATTCTTTATGCTTTCATTTGGTTATTCTACAGTTTTCTTAATAATTCTTTATTGTTCTCTCCCAGAGTTATTTAAGTTGGTTACCCAAAAATGAATGTGCAGTACACAGTGAACCCCGGGGTGATTGCAACCACATGCATTATGGGATGATGTCTCTGAAGAAGAAACACATGATACAAATTTCTGGCTCTTAGGGATTAAACATTTCCACCCTGAGTTCATACCATGTTTGACTCTGGAAAGGACATCTATTTAACAAAATACAGAGTGAGGCTTCAAACCCTTTCCTATTCCAGACCCAATAGTTGGGTAAGGGGAAGATCCTAAAGAACTTGATTGGAGAGGGAAAAAAATCAGAGCAGTGCTTCAGCCTCACCGAGTAGCAAGGGCAGCCTTTCTCTGAATATGTTTCTCAAATATGGCTGTGATTTTGATTTCAGGGCTGGAGATCTTGCTCAAGTACAGTTTCTTAGGCTCATCTAGGACATTTTATGGGAGCATGGTCTGGAAATGTGAATATTTAACAAATTCTTTTTTTTTTTTTTAAAGATTTATTTATTTATTTGACACAGAGAGAGAGAGACAGCTAAAGAGGGCACACAAGCAGGGGGAGGGGGAGGGGGAGAGGGAGAAGCAGGCTCCTGGCTGAGCAGGGAGGCCGATGTGGGGCTCGATCCCAGGACCCTGGGATCATGACCTGAGCCAAAGGCAGACCCTTGACAACTGAGCCACCCAGGCGCCCCTATTTAACAAATTTTTGAATTGATTCTGATGCATTGCGCCAAAAGATTAGTATTTGAAAACCACGGCTTTTAGTAATTGGGGGTAACAATTCTGCAGATCATAATTGAGAGAAAGAAAAATCTTAACAAATACAGTTGATAAAGACACTATATTTTAATTAAGTCTGAGAAAAGAACAATTGAGAGGAGACAGAATTCTTTGCAATTATTATTAAAGTTCTTGATACAAGAAGTTGAACAACCTCCAAAACTGTTAGAGTTTGAAACATGGAAAAAGAGAACTGGAGAATCTTTATGGTGAAATCAAAACAGTAGGTAAAGTAGAAGAGACACAATTCCCTTACAAATACCTAGTGGATGGTTTCATCAGTTCTTACTAGAGATGGATTGTGAGTTAATGTTAGATCACAGTGTTTGTAGTCTATGTTGATTGTGATATCTTTATAGTTCTTTTCTCATTACAGGTGTTTTATTGTTCTTACTTAATGATGTTATTTCATCATAAGTGCTTTTTTTTTTAAATGAAGTCTAAAAGTAAAATATCCCTCAGCTATTTTTATAGATAGACAAATCATCACTGAGTAGGTCTTGAATGGCATCAGGAATTTGATGTCTAGAGTGTGAAAAGCAGAAAGGCAACACTTCTTACAAAATGCTAATTTAATAAGACTTGCTTCTGGGAATGATCAGGGATGATATTCAAAATACAGAACAACTGCCATGTCAATATAAAGTAATGTCTAAGTGAAAATGCATTTAAAATTCCTTTTATTCTCTAAGTTAAATATACATGTATATATACAAAACCATACAACTGTTTACATAAATCATTCATCCAATTAAATAATTTTCAAATCAGGTGTTGATTTGTTTAGAAGTTAATGGCATGATTTTTTATCTGTCATGGCTTTCACTGACTAAATATTGCTCCTGTCTGAGCCATGATTTGATTTTGGGAAGCACATACACTATTTCAGTGACTTCTTCATTAAGTGAATAGTGAATACATTCCTGGACTTGTACTTTCAGCATTTTGAAGGTAGCTAACTGCCCTCCCTGTACGAGCAGACAGCCTGAATTTCAACCACTCATGATAATGTTGACACGGGAGGGGCAAAGGGAGAGGGAGAGAATCCTCAAGCAAACTCTCTGCTGAGCGTGGAGCCTGATGGGCTTGATCCCAGGACCCTGAGATCATGAACTGAGCTGAAACCAAGAGTCAGATGCTTAACTGACTTAGCCACCCAGATGCCCTCCAAATGGCCCATTTTATCAAAAGAAAGGAAGGAAGGAAGGAAGGAAGGAAGGAAGGAAGGAAGGAAGGAAGAAAGAAAAAAAGAAAACCAACCAAATAAATTTCCAAATCAGGCACGTTTGTACTACCTAACCTCTAGATCACATTCAGTTGCTCTCTTTCCTCCCCTCTAGTCAACAAAAATATTTCCATTAAAACAAAAAACAAAGACTCCAAAAGGACTGTTAACTACATTTCTTCATTTTAGAAAGGAGAATCTGGAGCTCAGAGAGATGTCATGATGAGGTCACCAAATTATTGGATGGGAATGTAACAGTGTCTGAAACCCAGACTCTGGGTCTGGGTTTTGCTATTATATCACATTGCCTGAAGTCTAAATCACTGAAAATCAAACCCCCATATATCCATCAAGGAAGTGCTTCTTTCAAGCTTTGTGAAGAAAAGAGAACTTACGATAATCTCTATTTTTTACGTTCTAATCAGTGCACAGGTATTTTGTAAATTTAAGGCACAGTATCTAAAAATGTGGAGAGGAAACAAAGTTAAACCTTTTACTATCTAGTGAGCATATGCAGTAGGATGGGGCTGTTGAAAGCAATAATTTCACAGTTCTTCCTCCTACCCACCAAAATAAAGTAACAAACTCAATATTTACTACTGAAAGAGGAAGAAGTTTAGGAGATTTATCAGAACAGACATTTCAGGTTAGTTGGACTGTTTGACTTTCCTTATCTGCCCCTGAAATCCAATGGTGCCTGGGTCCACAGGTCAGTCTGGTCCATTCCACAAAGTGCAGTCAGATAAAAAGTCAGAAGATGGATCTTTGCCGGTTGGCTGAGATGTGGATCTTACTTCTCTCACTCATTAAAAAGATTTTACCAGATCCAGTTTCATAGTCCAGCAAATTTGCGAGCTACCTTTTAAAAGTAGTATTATGAAGCTCAGATAAGGTCAAGCCTTTAATCACAAAATGTACGAGGAGGGGGTGATAAAGTCAGGTATTGGGTGAAAACAGGCATATTGGACAGTCTAGGGTTGGCTGCCTTCTTTTTGAAGAAGCAAAAAGGCAACACACAGCTCAAAGAAGTAGGTATAAGAGAGCACACATCCACAATTTGTTATTGGTGAATATCTTCCAGGATATCTATTTGAGCACAGATTACATCTAACAGCTTTTTACCTTGATCTCTCTAATAACATACTCATTTTCTCTTAGTCTGGAATATGGGCAGTTCCTGGTGACTAGGTTTCAGGTATAAGGAAAAAGCATAGAATGCAATACATGTAAACCCTGAAACATGATGCCTGAATTATTCTAGTGTGTTCCACTCTTCACAGAAATGACAGATTTCATTGTATGTCACTTACTGTGAATGTACCAACACTGCAGAGTTCAAAGGTACAAATGTTACAGCCAGAAACAATGGGTTTCTTGGAACTGTGTTGGGGAAATCTTTTAAGACTGTAGCTGTCTAAAACTCTGCCTACAAGGAATTTTCACATAGGCTCTGTCATACCCTGTGAAAGACTAGCTCATCGTAAGTGGGGGAACAAGTGTTTTGATAAAGGGTGATTACATTTCAGTACTCAATGTGAGAGCAGGAATAAACAGGTAAGGAACTAGCAAATCTTCCAGAGGACAGTGCTTTATTGCTACAAATACCTACCCTGGGCTAACTTCACCCTAAATCACTGTAGGAAATGATTGCAGAAAATCAAAAGGAACAAAAACTTACTGAACATTTCAACACCTATAACTAACGCAATATTTTAACCTATGCGAGGCTTAAGGGTGATGAAGTGTAATTGTGACAGCTCAACAACTTTGCTCACCCACAAATTCGAGCCAGTTAAATGCAGACCCACTATATGAAATGAAAGCATGCGGCAATTCCACTGTGGCAGATATAGTAAGACAACAATAAAGTGATAAATTGTAGTGCAGAGTGGGAAGCTGAAGGACACTTGGAAAAATCCAACTGGTGCTAAGAAATGACTGGGAGTCAGGAAAATCTCGGAAGGAAAGAAGAATGACATAGTGATCACCTAAAGTAATTTAGGTGTGGCCTGTGCTTTCCAGGATAGGACCCTATCACAATCCCTGAGTAACTAAGAAGGTGGTTCCAAGTGCTTGCAGAAACAGGGGCTGGTAATCCACTTGAAATCAAGCTGAGACAAACTTTGTGGCCCTTTTAAATTCTGTCCATGTGGAAGAATTCTAAATTATTGCAAGGCTAAACAAGCAAGCAAGTGTAACCAAAGCCTTGCTTGCTTATTAAGAAAAAAGAATGAAATCAATGGTCATGTGCTAGGGATGGTTTCTGTCTTATTATTCTTGTCTATACTCTAAGTGTCTAAGAAAGAGTCATATAGAAAATATTTTCTGAATAAGCAGAAATAAAGGAATTTGATGTTTGCAAACTGAAATTGATTAGGAATTCTTAATGTTTGAATATATTAGACACACCTGAAACTGTATATGGGCACTGCATATAATTCTGTTAATACCTTCTAATATAATTGGTGGTGTGTGTGCATATAATATTACATATAATTATAATTATGTTATTATATGTAATTATATGTTGTATATGTAATTGATATAATTGGAGCTTTGAGTGGGAGGGGCTATGCTTATTAAAAATCATCATCTGAGTTCACAGAACTAGAACAAATAATACTAAAATTTGTATGTAACTACAAAGGATTCCAAATACTCAAAGCAATCTTGAGAAAGAAGAACAAAGCTGGAGGTATCACAACCCCAAATGTCAAGATGTATTACAAAGCTGTAGTAATTAAAACAGTATGGTACTGGCATAAAAATAGACACATAAATCAATGGAATGGAATAGAGAGCCCAGAAATAAACCCACTCTTGTATGGTCAATTAATCTATGACAAAGGAGGCAAGAATATACAATGGGGAAAAGAGAGTCTCTTCAACAAATGGTGTTGAGAAAACTGGACAGCCACATGCAAAAGAATAAAACTGGACACTTTCTCACACCATACACAAAAATAAACTCAAAATGGATTAAAGACCTAAATGTGAGACCTGAAACCATAAAACTCCTAGAAGAAAAAAAATAGGTAGTAATTTCTTTGACATTGACTGTAGAAACAATTTTCTAGATATGTCTTCTCAGGCAAAGGAAACAAAAGCAAAAACAAACTATTGGGGCTACAACAAAATAAAAAGCTTCTGTACAGTGAAGGAAACAATAAACAAAACAAAAAGGCAACCTACTGAATGGGAGAATATATTTACAAATGATATATCCCATAAAGTGTTAGTATCCAAAATACATAAAAAACTTACACAACTCAACACCCGAAACCCCACATAATCCATTAACAAATACCAGGCAGAGGACCTGAATAGGTATTTTTCCAAAGAAGACATACAAATGGCCAAAAGACATGTGAAAAGATGCTCAACATCACTAATCATCAGGGAAATGCAAATGAAAACTACAATGAGATATCACCTTACACCTGTCAGAATGGCTAGAATCAGAAAGACAAGAAAGAACAAGTGTTGGTGAGGATGTGGAGATAAAGGAACCCTCATGCACTGCTGGTGGGAATGCAAACTGGTGCCACCACTGTGGGAAACAGTATGGAGATTCCTCAAAAAATTAAAAATAGAATTACCATATGATCCAGTACTTCTACTACTGGGTATTTATCCAAAGAATACGAAAACACTAATTTGAAAAGATATATGCACTTCTATGTTTATTGCAGTGTTATTTACAGTAGTCAAGATATGGAAGCTACGCAAATATCTATCAATAGATGAATGGAAAAAGACGATGTGGTATATCTATACAAAGAAATATTGCCCAGCCATTAAAAAGAACGAGATCTTGCCATTTGCAACAATGTGGATGGATCTAGAGGGTATAAGGCTAAGTGAAATAAGTCAGTCAGAGAAAGAGAAAGACAGATACCATATTTCACTCATATGTAGAATTTAAGAAACACAAGAAATAAATAAAGAAAAAAAGAGACAAACAAAAAACCAAACTCTTAAATACAGAGAACAAACTGGTGGTTGCCAGAGGGGAGGTGGGTGGGGGATGGGTGAAATAGATAAAGGGGATTTAGAGCACACTTATCATGATGAGCATTGAGTGATGTGTAGAAATGTTGAATCACTATATTCTACACCTGAAACTGTATAACACTGTATGTTAATTATACTTCAATTTTTGACAATTAAAAATTGTCAAAAAATCATGTAAAGAAAGATAAAAATGTATGTATATAAGTGTACTATTTGAAGAGCTAAGACAAAATTGTTATTACGCTAGTAGAGGATTGAGATGGAATTTGAAAAATTTAGTACTACTTGGTCAATACAAAATTAGGTTTTTTGAAGATTCAAGCAATGAAAAACTAATTAACACAAGCCTTTTTTGTTTGTTTGTTTTTTGTTGCCTTCCTTAATGTGCTCCTTATAGAAGTTATCTTGGTCACACTTTATATTATAAACTTCCTTTCAATATTTCAAATATGAGTTAAATTAGTACAAATACAAGCTGGGTTAAGCAACTGAAAATGACTATTTGCTTACTCTCTAATGAATTTGTAATGGATTAAGGTATATCAGATAAAATTAGGCCAAAGACCAAGGAACGTCTCTATCCTGCTTCAAATCACTGCTTCTCCATTTTGTATAGTTCTAAAAAGTGATAAAGACATAATGAGTGGCCACTTCACCATCAGTTGGGTTTGTGTCCCAAATCCACTAATGTGGAAAACTGGGCTAGAGCCTGGCTTTTCAGTTTCCTGCTGATTGTACCCCTTCCCAGTCCAAAGCAGTTTGGATCTCACTACTCTCCCAACAGTTGGAGAAGGGACAGGTGAAAGAGAAAGGTGACAGGGCAGGTTCAGGGAAGGCAGACTCTGGGGAACCTTACTTTCCCAGCAGTGGGAGAGAGGGGCTTTAACTGTGCCTGAGACCTTTTAATATATAGTTACTTCTATTAGTAATGGTGGTCTGATCATTCTCTTTGAATCTGATCAGTTAATTCTTTTTTTAAAAAAGATTTTATTTATTTATTTGACAGAAAGAGTGAGAGAGCACAAGCAGGGGGAGTGGCAGAGGGAGAGGGAGAAGCAGGCTCCCCGCTGAGCAAGGAGCCTGATGTGGGGCTCGATCCCAGGATCCTAGAATCATGACCTGAGCCGAAGGTAGATGCTTAACTGACTGAGCCACCCAGGTGCCCCTGATCAGTCAGATTCTTCTTTCCAACATGTGCAGGATGGAGCAAGAAGGAGAAAGAATGTAAGGGAGGGAGGAAGGAGTCTTGAGCATGTCTCATGTTTTTTTTTTTAATGTTATTTATTTATTTATTTATTTATTGAGAGAATGTATACATGCACGATTGGGGGAAAAGGCAGAGGGAGAGAGAGAAAGAGAATCTCAAGCAGATTCCACAGTGAGCGGACAGCCCAATGCAGGGCCTGATCTTACAAACCCTGAGACCATAACCTCAGCTGAAATCAGGAGTCAGATGTTTAACAGACTGAGCCAGCCAGGAACCCTGAGCATCTTAGTGGCTTACAGTTTTTGATTAAATACAAATACTCATGAATTAATCTTGATTAAATGCAGTCACAAATTCCAATTAAATATTGCTACAGAAATACATGCATTCATAAAAACATGCAGCATTAGGAATATGTGGCCAATTCTCTGCCAGATCCCAGGAAAGATTTCCAGTTATGCTGGCATCATGGAGATCTAGGGCACAATGTAAGTCAGACAGGAAAAGCAAGAGCGATTTCCATTCTCCTCATTGAATGCATCTATCAAAAAGATGTAAGATCTTAGTCAACCAAATGTCTGAGGTAGCTGGGGCCAATTTACCCTACTATTACATTGATCTTTCCAGTGTGCTTCTCTTTTTATATCCATTGAGGGTCTAAAATTCCTAGTAATTTAACATCGACTGGGGGCAAAAAAGAAGTGTAAACAATGTTTTTCATTCTGAGACCTGAAGGTGTTACTTAGAAAGGGCAACCATGGGCAAATTGCCCTTTGTTAGCTCTGGGTTTTCCCCCTCTTGATTGTGCAAGCAATATGTATCCGTCTATGCATTTGGCTAACCAGGTACAGGAATGGTATTCCCCTCCTTATTCCAGCGGAGACACTCAATAAGGGATTGCTAAGTGCTGGAACAATGCCAAAGACATATGCAGATCAACTGGGGTTTCCAGATTAATACCTGCAGTGGAGAGTTTAAGAGGATACAGATGGATAGTAGGGAATCATGAAGAATCCCTGCTCTCTCCCCCATTATGGGCAAATATTATGTCTGATTTCAAAGATGAGTATATAGGAAAATAATATATACTGATATGAGATCTACGAACAGATTTTGTGGCATAGAAGGAAAAGAACATTTAAGATGCCAGTGCAAATATGACAATAATACACTGTAGTGCATGGAGGTAAATTGTAAAGCTGTTGTTTCGTAACTTCAATAATCCAAAACACGAATACTTTGAAACGAAAAGAACAAAGAGGAAATAAGGGAAAGGCTGAGATGAAAACAGAGCCAGCCAAGGTAATTAAATATTAGTGTGATACTAAAAACTACCATATGAGAAGCACAAGATGCACTGGATATAATAAAGATAAAAACTGACACCACAGGAAAGGGAATCAGTGATGTGAGACACACATTTGAGAAACTGCTCCAGGATACAGAGGGAAAGAATTAAGGTATGAAGATGATGACAGCAAAGATAACACACGAAAGCTTCAGGAGAACCAACCTAACAGATAAACGAACGAGCTCAGAGCCAATGGTAAAAAATCAGTAATCAAAGTTGTAACTATAGAAAACTTTCCTAAACTGAAGAAAGTGCTGAGTTTGCAGAATGAAGAGTCTCACTGAGAAGCAGGCAGCATTAATGAAATGAAGCCAATATTTAGGTGCATCCTGCTGAGATATCTGAATTTCAAAGGATAAAGAAAAGATATCTTACAAACATTCAAGTATGAAAAATCAGATTATTGGTGCCGAAAAAAATGCAGTGGGTCTAGGTTGTCTCCACTGCTAGATGGCAATGCTAGGAGCAATATTTAAAGTGGTGAGGGAGACAAGGACAATATTATGACTAAAGATCCCACATGCAGGGATATTGCCTTTCTTGAGCAGTGGTACAAAAAGTCATCGTGTAGTATGTACAAATCATGAGACATAGTACACAAGTTCCATCCCTGATGATGTTACTCAGAGATATTCTCAAACTGACAAAAGGATGAATCATAATAAAGAGCCACTGAGAATGGTGAAGTTATATTATAGGAGCGCTGGCAGTGAGTAGTAAAATCAATTAAATGAATAATGCAAGTAATTATAATGATTACAATCATAATCAAAATATAAACTTCAAAACAAATTTTAAAGAGCATATTAATAATATAAATTATTAAAATGTAATAATAAAAACCTAGGTATCAAATTCTAGATTAGGCAGTGAGTGGGGGAAGTTGGTAGAAATAAAAGTGGTAACATTAGAAGGGTATTGACTTTTGCATGCATTTGTGTAGCTAATCATCTCGATGATGATCAGAAAGTTCATCTACTTGTGTTTTTATATACACAATCATTCCATCTATAATTTTCCATAAAAATCTATCCCTTTACAACAGTTTTGTCTCTTATTTCTGCCTTTTATTTCTCCACAGGTTTTGCAGAAATAAACATGAAAACCCTCTGCTGCTACCGAAAGCAACTAGCAAGGCCCGCATTCCAGAACTCCCAGTCACCGAGATCGGCTTATTCTTTCCTTTGTTGTTCAGCCTTGTCAGTCTCTTATAATTATCACTGGCAAGGCTGTGTCAGGCCTGAAGGATCCAGAGCAGATTCCTAATGATTGATTTCCTAGGATTGCCAAGGTGTTCAGATGCAGTCAGCTTTAGACAGTTCTGTGTGGCAAAAATATTCCCTTTGATTGTTAATTAGTTCTTTGATCTGTATTAACAATGTCAGTCTAGTGAGTGGCAACGTCATCTCGGGAATGCAACTCTATTCTTTCACATACACACTTGTTGGTAATTTTAGAAGCATCTAATGGTCACTGTTATCCTGGTCTGTGAGTGACACATGGTCCTAATTAGGAAGCAGACTCTGTGCATTCAAAACAGCAGAAAGAAAACTCAGGATAGTTCCCCCAAGGCAATTTTGCATTGGAGGCAAGCTGCTTTCTAGTTCTAGTCTGTCCTCGCTGATCAGAGGATCTCACAGCCTCTGCCCACCTGATCTTAACCTGTGTTTCTTCTCCCTTCATGCCATTTAGGCCTCTCCTGTCTAGGTATGGCCATGGTTATCTCCTCCAAACCTAGACTTATGGTCACCAAGCTTCCTCCCTTCATTGATTGTATGATCTCCCCATATTCCCCTGCTATTTAGATCCTCATGTTTGGAACCACTTAGCTGCTAATCTAGCTAACTCTGTTTGGACACAGGAAGTGCAAAATAATTCTCTCTCCAAAGTGTCCCAATTGCTGTTGGTCTGATCCTTACATGTGCCCAAGTTCTCTTAATTGGGGTCCTGTTGTCATGACTGGGGTTCTGTTTTGATGTCATGTTTCTCACATCCTGAATGCTGGAATGCTCTCTCTCAGGCTCTTCTCAGGGCTACAGCCCTCTCCTAAACCCCATTCTGCTGGTGGTTGAACCTTGACTTTCCTGACACTAACTGATGACAGGCCTTCCAGGAATCTCTGCCTCTGCAAGTTGCCAACTTACGGGGATACGCTGCTTCTTCACCTTGAAGCTTTTTAATTTAACATACGTATGGATTAGGCCCTGACATTCTCACATCTTTTGCTCTTCTTGAGTATTTTGTTCTTTGTCCTACAGCATGTATGTGTACGGCTCGTACACATACAGCTCGTATGTGCAGCTTTTTTGGGTCTCAACTGAATGACTTCGAGGCTTAGCAAGGTCTGTCCACTCCGGGTGAGAACTCAACATTTCCCAGCACTATACAATATGTGGCCTCTCCGTTCACTTTTTGACCCCAGAGCCACTCCTTCCTGTTAGGCCTTGCAGAATTTTGTTCTGCACATGTGCAGCCCAGCCCCCTCCAAAGCCCTATGGGGATGCCATATCTGCTTCTTCTTCTAGCTTCTGCCCTTCTGACATCCTGTTCAGCAAATTCCAGCCAATCTACCAAGGCTCAGCAAGACCATTGCTTTCTGCTTGGGCCTCAACTCCCTGCTTCAGGAAGGGACAATGCTCTCTGATAGGAAGCCAGGGCAAAAGGGTGACTCACCCCTAGAGCTTTCCCTCTCCCAAGAATTACAATTCTGTTGGTAGTCTAATGTCTGAAAGCAGTTCTGCCACCTATTTATCCAGGGATATGGTTGTCTTTATGGCAGGGTAAGTCTGTAGCCCATTACTCTGCCAGGGCCAGAAGCAAATAATTTTGTGTTTTTGTTTTTATTGCTGATATAGTTTCACAAATTGTTTATTTATTTATTTATTTATTTATTTAAAGATTTTACTTATTTATTTGACAGAGAGAGACACAGCGAGAGAGGGAACACAAGCAGGGGGAGCGGGAGAGGGAGAAGCAGGCTTCCTGCAGAGCAGGGAGCCCGGTGTGGGGCTCGATCCCAGGACCCTAGGATCATGACCTGAGCCGAAGGCAGACGCTTAACGACTGAGCCACCCAGGCGCCCCTCACAAATTGTTATTGGTTATATCACATACATTTTTATTTTTTATTTATTTATTTATTTATTTTTAAGATTTTATTTATTTGACAGAGAGAGAGACAGCGAGAGAGGGAACACAAGCAGGGAGAGTGGGAGAGGGAGAAGCAGGCTTCCCGCTGAACAGGGAGCCCGATGCAGGGCTCGATCCCAGGACCCTGGGATCATGACCTGAGCCGAAGGCAGACGCTGAGCCACCCAGGCGCCCATGTCACATACATTTTTAGTAGCTGTCAAATTTTGGGAATTCTATATCAATCTTCTTCGTATGTGAGCTAAATATAACCACTGAATATCTCCTTAGCTAGATTGCCAAAGTGGCCACAGCTGATCTAACATCATCAGATAAAGACAAAGTGGGGGGGAATGTCAGAGAAGAGAAACAGGGTCTTAACTACTTTTAAAATATCTAACTTTTGAAAATGGGATTCAAACCATAAGATGGTGGGAGAAAGTGGGAAGATGCCTAGTAAGAGGATCCTAAACTCACCTCTTCCCGTGGATATAACTAGATAACACACACATGAAAATGACCCAAGGACTGCCAGAACAAACTCTTGACAGCTAAATGTAGAGAGAAAGGCCACACTGAAGAGGGTAGGAAGGGAAGCGATGGGATGGAAAGACGAACAGACCTGAGGGGCTGTCCAAGGGAGGGAGGGACACAGTGGGTGTAGAGAGAGGAGATGAGCAGATCCTCAAGCCAGGTACCCTAGGCATGGGGATCCTGCATGGGTAAGACGAATGCCCATAACATTTGACTTCCAAAACCAGAGGAGCCCAACAATCAGTGGGGCTTAACACTGGGAACTTTAAAAATCAGGAAGCTTGGCTCTGGGAGAGTAGGGACAGTGATGGGAAACTGAGTCCCCACCCTTAAAGAGACAGCAAAACACATAGCCCCATGGAGATACAGCATAAAAGTGGCAGTTTGAAAAACACCTGGGGTACATGGAAGGGAGATTTGTTTACTGATCTCAGAGCATGTGTTGGAGGGGCAGGGATCTTTGGGAGACTTCTCCAGGAACAAAAGAGCTGCCAGGCACCGTTTGCCATCCCCATCCCCAGAATAAACACATGGCCACCTGCAGGAAATAGTGCTGCACCCACACTCTCCAGCTAACTAGTTATCAACGTGCCCCACCTCCTTGCACTTTTCTGGATTGCCCTCTCCATCATGGCCTCGGCGCCAAATCTCCTCTCACGACAGACCTGTGCAAACCTTGTTACAACCGCATGCCCAAGCCTGCATTCTTCTGCAGAAATGTCCCTTCCCAGTAGAGTTTTCCTTGGCAGGTGCAGGTCTCCTCCTGCAGAGGG
This sequence comes from Callorhinus ursinus, assembly GCF_003265705.2. Classification (NCBI taxonomy): domain Eukaryota; kingdom Metazoa; phylum Chordata; class Mammalia; order Carnivora; family Otariidae; genus Callorhinus; species Callorhinus ursinus. The sequence continues at coordinate 26,465,019 of NW_027397086.1, read as the reverse complement.
CTGACATAGACCTTGCTGGCACCACACAACCTGCCCTCATGTTCTCCTGTGGAAATGCCCCTTGCATCTCAGCCTGGACAGGAGTTTTCTTGGGTGACTGCAGCTCCCTTCCCACAGCAGACCAGCGCTCTCCCCCCCACCCCTCCCTTGTGCTCTCTTGAGGACTCACCCCCTCTAATATACCCTTGGCCTGAGCACATCCAAAGTGGTGCCACAAGCATGGCAGTACAAACAACCCTGGCAGTTTGGTGCTACTGCATCTCTGGCAGATGACTGATCTGACTCAATTCAAGCCCAAGGTGGCCCTAGACTGGCCCATTAACAACATAGGGACCAACCCCTGCCCACAACAGGCAGACAGCCATTGCATACCAACTGGACTGAAGGCAAACATGGCTTAGTCACAACAGTAGTGCACATGCAACACACAGCAGATATACATTGTTTTCAAGTGTACAAGGAACATTCTTCAGAATAGGTCACATCTTAGGCCACAAAACAAGTTTCAACAAATGTAAAAAGACTGAAGTCATTACCATGCACCTTTTTTTGATCACAACACTGTGAAACTAGAAATCAACCACAAGAAAAAATTTGGAAGGAGCACAATACATGGAGGTTAAATAACATGCTACTAAACAATGAATGGTTTAACCAAGAAATCAAATTAGAAATCAAAAAATACATGGAGACAGGGGGCGGAGCAAGATGGCAGAGGAGTAGGAGACCTGGATTTCGTCTGGTCTCAGGAATTCAGCTGGATAGGGATCAAACCATTCTGAACACCTACGAACTCAACAGGAGATCGAAGAAAAGAATAGCAACAACTCTCTGAACAGAAAAGCCACCACTTACTGGAAGGTAGGACGTGCGGAGAAGTGAATCCGAGGCGATATTGGGGAGGATAGACGGCGGGGAAGGGGCCTCCGTCGGCCACTTCTGGCAAGTGATAAAGCCGCGGAGCACAAAATCGGAACTTTTAGAAGTCAGTTCCACTGAGGGACGTCGCTCCAGTGGCTAAGTGGGGGGTGGAACCCTCGCGGGACAGTGTGGTCTCAGGACCCTCGGAGTCACAGAAAGACTGGGGGTGCCTGAGTGCGGCAGAGCTCCCAGGTATTGGGGCGGGGAAGCCGGCTGCAGAGATGGAGCTGAGGGGCAGGCTCTCAGCTCGGGGTTGCCATAAACTGTGATCCGCGGCCCAGTCGGGCCACTGCTCCTCCAGCAGGGACCCAACAAGCAGCAGAGCCGGGGAGACTCCCCTTCCTCCCCCAGGAGGAGCGGCGTGAGAGCGCACTGCAGGGATCTGCTGGGTTTGGAGACTCCACACGGGGTTGGGTGCCAGAGATAGAAACTCTCGGTCACAGGCTGGGTGAGCATGGAGTGCGGCCGGAGACCGGGGACACGGGAGTGACTGACTGCTTTTCTCTGGGGGCGCACTGAGGAGCGGGGCCCCAAGTTCTCTGCTCCTCCGGGTGGAGATTGGGAGGCCACCATTTTCACTCTCGTCCTCCAAAGCTGTACAGAAAGCTTGCAGGGAACAAAAGCTCCTGAGATCAAACCCGAGCAGATTGCTTAGCCCAGACTGGCAAGGACGGGGCAATTCCGCCTCCGGAAAGACATTTGGGAACCATGGCAACAGGCCCCTCCCCAGAAGATCAGCACGAACAGCCAGCAAGCCAAGACCAAGTTTACCGATCAAGGAGAACGGGAGAACTCCAGCGCTAGGGGAATACTGCACATAGAATTCATGGCTTTTTTACCATGATTCATTAGTTTTTCAAAGTTAATTTTTTAACTGTTTTTTTTTTTTAATTTTTCTTTTTCCCTTTTTCAACCAACATCTTATCAATCCCTTTTTGAAAAAAACATTTTTTATTTTTCATTTTTAAAGTCATAATCTATCCCTTCATAGTAGATACCCTTATTTTTGGCATATATATATATAAGTTGTTCTCTCTTTAAAATTTTGAGATACAGTTTCTTCTAACAGATCAAAATATACCCTAAATCACTAGTGTATGGCTTTGTTCTAGTCTCCTACCTGATCACATTCTCTCCCTTTCTTTTTTCTTTTTTTTTTAAATCTCCTATCTTTTTTCAAACAACTTCTTATCTTATCAATTCTTTTTATAAAATCTTTTATAATTTTCATCTTTACAGTCATCTTCCATCCCTTCATTGTATCAACCCTTATTTTGTACATATGTAAGTCTTTCTTTCTTTAAAATTTTAGGAGGCACTTTCTTCTAACAGACCAAAGTACACACAAAATCTAGTGTGTGGCACTGATCTATGCACTAGCCTGATCATATTTGATCATATTCTGTTTTTTTTTGTTTTGTTCTGTTTTTGATTGTTTTTATCTTTATCTTTTTCTTTTTTTCTCTTTCTTTTTTCTTTCTTTCCCTTTCTTTTCCCCTGGTTTCAGGTCTTTTCTGATGTATTTAGAGCATATTTGCTGGGGACGTTGTTAACCTGTTAGCATTTTGTTCTCTCAGTCATCTATTCTCCTCTGAACAAAACGCAAAGACGAAAAAAATCACCTCAGCAAAAAGAACAAGAGGTACTACCGTCTGCCAGGGACCTACTCAATACGGACATTAGTACGATGTTGCACCTAGAGTTCAGAATCATGATTTTAAAGATACTAGCTGGGCTTGAGAAAAGCATGGAAGTTATTAGAGAAACCCTTCCTGGAGAAATAAAAGAACTAAAATCTAACCAAATTGAAATCAAAAAGGCCATTAATGAAGTGCAATAAAAAATGGGGGCACTAACTGCTAGGATAAATGAGGCAGAAAAGAGAATCAGTGATATAGAAGACCAAATGATGGAAAATAAAGATGCTGAGAAAAAGAGAGATAAACAACTACTGGATCCCAGGGCAGAATTCGAGAGATAAGCAATACGATAAGACGAAACAACATTAGAATAATTGGGATCCCAGAAGAAGAAGAAAGAGAGAGAGGGGCAGAAGGTATATTGGAGCAAATTATAGCAGAGAAATTCCCTAATGTGGGGAAGGAAACAGGCATCAAAATCCAGGAGGCACAGAGCACCCCTCTCAAAATCAATAAAAATAGGTCAACACCCCGACATCTAATAGTAAAACTTCTGAGTCTCAGAGACAAAGAGAAAATCTTGAAAGCAGCTTGGGAGAAGAGATCTGTAACCTATAATGGTAGAAACATTAGATTGGCAACAGATCTATTCACAGAGACCTGGCAGGCCAGAAAGGACTGGCATGATATCTTCAGAGCACTAAACAAGAAAAATATGCAGCCAAGAACACTATATCCAGTTAGGCTCTCATTGAAAATTGAAGGAGAGATAAAAAGCTTCCAGGACAAACAAAAACTAAAGGAATTTGCAAACACGAAACCAGCCCTACAAGAAATATTGAAAGGGATCCTCTAAGCAAGGAGAGAGCCTAAAGCAGCATAGACCAGAAAGGAATACAGACAATATACAGTAACAGTCACCTTACAGGCAAAACAGTGGCACTAAATTCCTATCTTTCAATAGTTACCCTGAAGGTAAATGGGCTAAATGCCCCAATCAAAAGACACAGGTTATCAGAATGGATTAAAAAAACAAGACCCATCAATATGCTGTCTGCAAGAGACTCATTTGAGACCCAAAGACACCCCCAGATTGAAAGTGAGGGGGTGGAAAGCCATTTACCATGCTAATGGACACCAAAAGAAAGCTGGGGTGGCAATCCTTACATCAGACACATTAGATTTTAAAACAAAGACTGTCATAAGAGATGAGGAAGGACACTATAACCTACTTAAAGGGTCTATCCAACAAGAAGATCTAACAATTGTAAATATCTATGCCCCTAACATGGGAGCAGCCAATTATATAAGGCAATTAATAACAAAAGCAAAGAAACACATTGACAACAATACAATAATAGTGGGGGACTTTAACACCCCCCTCACTGAAATGGACAGATCATCTAAGCAAAAGATCAACAAGGAAATAAAGACTTTAAATGACACACTGGATCCAAATGGACTTCACAGACATGTTCAGAACATACAATCCCAAAGCAACGGAATACACATTCTTCTCTAGTGCCCATGGAACATTCTCCAGAATTGATCACATCCTAGGTCACAAATCAGGTCTCAACCAGTACCAGAAGATTGGGATTATTCCCTGCATATTTTCAGACCACAATGCTTTGAAACTAGAACTCAATCATAAGAGGAAAGTCGGAAAGAACTCACATACATGGAGGCTAAAGAGCATCCTACTAAAGAATGAATGGGTCAACCAGGAAATTAAAGAAGAATTAAAAAAATTCATGGAAACCAATGAAAATGAAAACACAACTGTTCAAAATCTTTGGGATACAGCAAAGGCAGTCCTGAGAGGAAAGTATATAACAATACAAGCCTTTCTCAAGAAACAAGAAAGGTCTCAAATACACAACCTAACCCTACACCTAAGGGAGCTAGAGAAAAAACAGCAAACAAAGCTTAAACTCAGCAGGAGAAGATAAATAATAAAGATCAGAGCAGAAATCAATGAAATAGAAACCAGAAGAAGAGTAGAACAGATCAACGAAACTAGGAGCTGGTTCTTTGAAAGAATTAACAAGATTGATAAACCCTTGGCCAGACTTATCAAAAAGAAAAGAGAAATGACCCAAATCCACAAAATCATGAATGAAAGAGGAGCGATCACAACCAACACCAAAGAAATACAGACAATTATAAGAAGATATTATGAGCAACTCTATGCCAGCAAATTAGATAACCTGGAAGAAATGGATGCATTCCTAGAGATGTATCAACTACCAAAATTGAACCAGGAAGAAATAGAAAACCTGAACAGACCTATAACCACTAAGGAAATTGAAGCAGTCATGAAAAATGTCCCAACAAACAAAAGCCCAGGGCCAGATGGCTTCCCAGGGGAATTCTACCAAACATTTCAAGAAGAATTAATACCTATTCCCCTGAAACTGTTCCAAAAAATAGAAATGGAAGAAAAACTTCCAAACTCATTTTATGAGGCCAGCATTACCTTGATCCCAAAACCAGACAAAGACCCCACCAAAAAGGAGAATTACAGACCAATATCCTTGATGAACATGGATGCAAAAATTCTCACCAAATAATAGCCAATAGGATCCAACAGTACATAAAAGGATTATTCACCATGACCAAGTGGGATTTATCCCTGGGCTGCAATGTTGGTTCGATATCCACAAATCAATCAACGTGATACAACATATTATCAAAAGAAAGAACAAGAATCATATGATCCTCTCAATAGATGCAGAAAAAGCATTTGACAAAGTACAGCATCCTTCTTGATCAAAACTCTTCAGAGTATAGGGATAGAGGGTACATACCTCAATATCATAAAAGCCATCTATGAAAAACCTACAGCGAATATCATTCTCAATGGGGAAAAGTTGAGAGCTTTCCCCCTAAAGTCAGGAATGCGGCAGGGATGTCCACTCTCACTACTGCTATTCAACATAGTATTAGAAGTCCTAGCCACAGCAATCAGACAACAAAAAGAAATCAAAGGCATCCAAATTGGCAAAGAGGAAGTCAAACTCTCACTCTTTGCAGATGATATGATACTTTATGTGGAAAACCCAAAGACTTCACCCCAAAACTGCTAGAACTCATATAGGAATTCAGTAAAGTGGCAGGCTATAAAATCAATGCACAGAAATCAGTGGCATTCCTATACACCAACAACAAGACAGAAGAGAGACAAATTAAGGATTTGATCCCATTTACAACTGCACCCAAAACCATAAGATACCTAGGAATAAATCTAACCAAAGAGGCAAAGGATCTGTATTCAGAAAACTATAAAATACTCAGGAAAGAAATTGAGGAAGACACAAAGTAATGGAAAAACACTCCATGCTCATGGATTGGAAGAACAAACATTGTGAAGATGTCAATGCTACCTAGAGCAATCTACACATTCAATGCAATCCCCATCAAAATACCATCCACTTTTTTCTAAGAAATGGAACAAATAATCCTAAAATTTGTATGGAACCAGAAGAGACCCCGAATAGCCAGAGGAATATCGAAAAAGAAAAGCAAAGCTGGCGGCATCACAATTCCGGACTTTCAGCTCTATTACAAAGCTGTCATCATTGAGACAGTATGGTACTGGCACAAAAACAGACACATAGATCAATGGAACAGAATTGAGAGCCCAGAAATGGACCCACAACTCTATGGTCAACTCATCTTTGACAAAGCAGGAAAGAATGTCCAATGGAAAAAAGACAGTCTCTTCAACAAATGGTGTTGGGAAAATTGGACAGCCACATGCAGAAGAATGAAACTGGACCATTTCCTTACACCACACAAAAATGGACTCCAAATGGTTGAAAGACCTAAACGTGAGACAGGAGTCCATCAAAATCCTAAAGGAGAACACAGGCAGCAACCTCTTCGACCTCAGCCGCAGCAACTTCTTCCTAGAAACATCGCCAAAGGCAAGGGAAGCGAGGGCAAAAATGAACTATGGGGACTTCATCAAGATAAAAAGCTTTTGCATAGCAAAAGAGTCCACAAAACCAAAGGACAACCAACAGAATGGGAGAAGATATTTGCAAATGACATATCAGATAAAGGGCTAGTATCCAAAATCTCTAAAGAACTTCTCAAACTCAACACCCAAAGAACAAATAATCCAATCAAGAAATGGGCAGACGACATGAACAGACATTTTTCCAAAGAAGACATCCAAATGGCCAGCAGACACACGGAAAAGTGCTCAACATCGCTCGCCATCAGGGAAATCCAAATCAAAACCTCAATGAGATACCACCTCACACCAGTCAGAATTAACAAGTCAGGAAATGACAGATGTTGGCGGGGATGTGGAGAAAGGGGAACCCTCCTACACTGTTGGTGGGAATGCAAGTTGGTGCAACCACTCTGGAAAACAGTATGGAGGTTCCTCAAACAGTTGAAAATAGAGCTATCATATGATCCAGCTATTGCACTACTGGGTATTTACAACAAAGATACCAATGTAGATATCCGAAGGGGTATGTGCACCCCAGTGTTTATAGCAGCAATGTCCACAATAGCCAAACTGTGGAAAGAGCCAAGATGTCCATCGACAGATGAATGGATAAAGAAGATGTGGTATATATACAGAATGGAATATTATGCATCCATGAAAAGGAATGAGATCTTGCCTTTGCAGCGACGTGCATGGAACTGGAGGGTGTTATACTGAGTGAGTTAAGTCAATCAGAGGAAGACATGTATCATATGACCTCACTGAAAAGAGGAATTCTTAATCTCAGGAAACAAACTGAGCGTTGCTGGAGTGGTGGGGGCTGGGAGGGATGGGGTGGCTGATTGATAGACATTGTGGAGGGTATGTGCTATGGCGAGTGCTGTGAATTGTGCAAGACTGTTGAATCACAGATCTGTACCTCTGAAACAAATAATGCAATATATGTTAAGGAAAAAAAAGAAGAAGTAGATAGCAGGAAGGGAAGAAGGAAGGGGGGGAAATTGGAGGGGGAAACGAATCATGAGAGACGATGGACTCTGAAAAACAAACTGAGGGTTCTGGGGGGGTGGGGGATGGGTTAGCCTGGTGATGAATATTAAAGAGGGCACGTTCTGCGTGGAGCACTGGGTGTTATGCACAAACAATGAATCATGGAACGGTACATCCAAAACTAATGATGTAATGTATAGTGATTAACATAACAATAAGAAATTAAAAAAAATACATGGAGACAAATGAAAATGAAAACACATCAGTCCAAAATCTTTGGGATGAAGCAAAATCAGTTCTAAGAGAGAAATTTAGAGCAATACTGGCCTATTGAGAAGCAAGAAAAATCTCAAATAAACAACCTAACCTTACACCTAAAGGAGCTTGATAAAGAAAAACAAAACCCAAAACCAGGGAAGGAAAGAAATAATAAAGATTAGAGCAGAAATAAACGAAATAGAAACTTAAAAAAAAAAAAAAGAAGCCCAATAGAACAGATCAATGAAACCAGGAGCTGGTTCTTTGAAAAGATCAACAAATTTTTTTAAAGATTTATTTATTTATTTTAGAGAGCGAGAGAGCATGAGAGCAGGGGGAGGGGCAGAGGGAGACGGAAAGAATCTCAAGCAGACTCCCCACTGAGTGTGGAGCCTGATGCGGGGCTTGATCTCTCGACCTGATCTGAAACCAAGAGTTGGATGCTTCACCGACGAGCCGTCCAAGCCCCCCAAAAGGATCAACAAAACTGATAAACCTTTAGCCAGACTCACTGAGGAAAAAAAAAAGAGGACTCAAATAAAATCAGAAGTGAGAGAGGAGAAATAACACCACAGAAATGCAAAGGATTATAAGAGAATATTATGAAAAATTATCTGCCAACAAATTAGACAACCTCAATGAAAAGGATAAATTCCTAGAAACATATAACCTCCCAAAACCAAGACAGAAAGAAATAGAAAATTTGAACAGACTGATTACCAGCAATGAAATAAGCAGTAATAAAAAAACTCCCAACAAACAGAAATCTAGGAGTGGGTGGCTTCACAGGTGAATTCTATCAAATATCTAAAGAGTTAATACCTATTCTCAAACTATTTCAAAAAATTGAAGAAGGAATTTTCCAAATTCATCCTATGAGGCCAGCATTACCCTGATACCAAAACCAGATAATGATATGACATTAAAAGAGAACTACAGGCCAATATCTCTGATGAACATAGATGCAAAAATCCTCAACAAAATACTAGCAAACCAAATCCAACAATATTTTTTAAAAAAATCATTCACCACAACCAAGTGGGATTTATTCCCAGGATGCAAGGGTGGTTTGATATTCGCAAACCAATCAACACATCCATTCATGATAAAAACCCTCAACAACGTAGGTCTAGAGGGAATATACCTGAACATAATAAAGGTTTTATATATATATATATAAACCCTACAGCTAATATCATCTTCAATGGGGAAAAACTGAGAGCTTTTCCTCTAAGGTCAGGAACAAGACAAGGATTTCCACTCTCACCACTTTTATTCAACATAGTCCTGGAAGTCCTAGCTACAGCAATCGGAGAGCAAAAAGAAATAAAAGGCATTTAAATTGGTAAGGAAGAATTAAAACTTGCACTATTTGCAGTTGACATGATACTCTATACAGAAAACCCAACAGACCACCAAAAATTTAAAAGAACTAATAAATGAATTCAGTAGGTTTGCAGGATACAAAATCAATGTATAGAAATCTATTGCATGTCTATACATTAATAATGAAGTAAAAGAAATTAAGAAAACAATCTCATTTACAATTGCACCAAAATTAATGAAATACCTAGGAATAAACTTAACTAAAGAGGTGAAAGACCCGTACTCTGAAAACTATAAAACATTGATGAAAGAAATTGAAGATGACACAAACAAATGGAAAGATATTCATGCTCAGGGATTGGAAAAACAAATATTGTTAAAATGTCTATACTACCCAAAGCAATGTACAGATTTAATGCAATCCCTATCAAGGTACCAACAGCATTTTTCACAGAACTAGACCAAATAATCTTAAAATTTGTATAGAACCACAAAAGATACAAATAGCTAAAGCAATCTTGAAAAAGAAGAACAAAACTGGAGGTATCACAATCTCAGATATCAAGATTTACTACAAACCTGTACTAAACAGTAGAATACTGGCACAAAAATAGACACATGGATCAATAGAACAGAATAGAGAGCCCAGAAATAAACTCATGATTGTATGGCCAATTAATTTTTGATAAAAAGAGGCAAAAATATGCAAAGGAAAAAAGATTGTCTCTTCAACAAACTGGTGTTGGGAAAACTGGACAGGTAACATACAAAAGAATGAAACCAGACCACTTTCTTACACCATACACAAAAATAAACTCGAAATTGTTTAAAGACCTAAATATGAGACCTGAAACCATAAAAATCCTGGAAGAGAGCACAGGCAGTAATTTCTCTGATGTCGGCCATAGCAACATTTTTCTAGATATGTTCTCCTGAGGCAAGACAAACAAAACCAAAAATAAACTATTGGGACTTGATCAAATAAAAAGCTTCTGCACAATGAAGGAAATAATCAACTTAACTAAAAGACAATTTACTCAATGGGAGAAGATATTTGCAAGTGATATATAACCCATAAAGTGTCAGTATCCAAAATATATAAAGAACTTATACAATTTGGGTGCCTGGGTGGCTCAGTTGGTTAAGCAACTGCCTTCAGCTCAGGTCATGATCCTGGAGTCCCGGGATCGAGTCCCACATCAGGCTCCCTGCTCAGCAGGGAGTCTGCCTCTCCCTCTGACCTCCTTCCCTCTCGTGCTCTCTCTCTACCATCCTCTCTCTCTCTCAATAAATAAATAAAAATCTTTAAAAAATAAAAAAAGAACTTATACAATTCAACACCAAAGCACAAATAATCCAATTAAAAATGGGCAGAAGACATGAACAGATATTTCTCTCAAGAAGACACATAGATGGCCAACAAACACTTGAAAAGATGCTCAACATCACTAATCATCAGGGAAATGCCAATCAAAACCACAATGAGGTATTACCTCATACCTGTTTATAATCAGATACAGAAGAAACAAGAAGTGTTGGCAAGGATGTGAGGAAAAAGGAACCCTCGTGCACTGTTGGTGAGAATGAAAACTAGTACTGCCGCTATGGAAAACAGTACGGACCTTCCTCAAAAAATTAAAAATAGAATTACCATTTGATCCATTAATTCCATTACTAGGTATTTATCCAAATAATACAAAACACTAATTCAAAAAGATATATGCATCCCTATGTTTATTGCAGCATTATTTACAATAGCCAAATTATGGAAGCAACCCAGGTATCCATCAATAAATGAATGGATAAAGAAGTGGTACATATATACAATGGAATATTACTCAGCCATAAAAAAGAACAAAATCTTGCCATTTGCAACAGTGTGGATGGGATCAAGAGGGTATAATGCTAAGTGAAGTAAGTAAGAGAAAGACAAATACCATATAATTTCATTCATATGTGGAATTTAAGAAACAAAACAGAGAAAAAAAAAAGAGACAAACTAAAAATCAGACTCTTAACTCTTAACTATAGAGAACAAACTGATGGTTACCAGAGAGGAGTTGGGTGGGGAGAAGGGTGAAGTAGGTGAAGGGGATTAAGAGTATGCTTGTCATGATAAGCACTGAGTAAAGTACAGAATTGTGGACTCTATATTGTATACGTGGAACTAATGTAACACTATATATTAACTATACTGGAATTAACATAAAAAACCCCAAAGATGGTATATTTGGAAATGAAAAAGTATCTCTGTTCATTCATCACTTAGTACAAGGATTGTCATCCAGAGATATTTTCCAAGTTGAGAAGACACTATGTGCATACACACATGAGGACTTTTTCATATGTATAAATATGGTAAAGTCAATATGGTATAAATCTTACACAGAGTTTCATTTCTTTCGATTAGCTAATACAAGACTTCCTAGGTAAAAATGAAAATATAATGTGTTGTATTCTACTTGAAATAACACAGATTTAGGAATTCTACCTTTAAGAGTGAGAAGAACTTGAAAGATCATTTAATTAGAAAGATATTAACTAGTAGATAACCCATTGCTTATAGACGAAAGATAGGTCAGAGTAATTTATATATAGTTTTAGTTCCCTGATAGAAATTCAGATTTATGGCAATTATTTCTAAATATATAGGTAAAGCTTTCATGTATTACACTTGTGTATACATCAGAAAAATCTCTGGGGAGGCACATGAGAAGCTAATTAGAACAGTAGGAAATCTCTTTATTTCAGTAAAGATACCTAAAATCATTTTAAAAAAGGAAAATTAAAATTTTACTTTCTCAAAGGAATTGACCTAGATAAGGCATTTTATCTTAGTGGTGGTAGCCTATTCTAATGAAAAGATAGTTTTTATTCTCTAGTCTTTATCTCTACAACCCATGTAAATTTTTAGAAAGGTTAGTCAATAATGTGGTTTTGATCCTGTTTGATTGGAATGCAACTTCCTTATTTATGGCATAATATCCATTGTCCACCTTCCTAGGAGTACCTTTGCCAAGGCTCCATCTCTCATTTTTTGTCATGTGATTCAGGGGGGATTACCTCTTTTCTTTTTTTTTTTTTTTAAAGATTTTTATTTGAGAGAGAGAGAGAATGGTAGAGAGAGCATGAGAGGGAAGAAGGTCAGAGGGAGAAGCAGACTCCCCACTGAGCAGGGAACCCAATGCAGGACTCGATCCAGGAACTCCAGGATCATGACCTGAACCGAAGGCAATCGCTTAACCAACTGAGCCACCCAGGCACCCGGGGGATTACCTCTTCTACTGGCTATTTTGAGTTCTGTCTTCTGTCACTTGCACCTGAAAGACCACTAACAGCTACAGGACTTAATTTTGTTCCTTTTGTAATAGATGATATTCCCTGTAGAACTTTTATCTGGATAAAAAGGAAATGTTGGAAAAGATTGTGTCACCATGCTTCTGAAAGGCACAACTTGGCAGGAAAATCATATCTTTTTATACGAGAGTGAGGTTTCATTGTAACATTCACAATATATCCCTGGCTCAATGAAGCATCTGTTTTAACTTGTATTCTACAGTTTTGTCATAGTTATATAAAGGCTCAGATCCATAAAATTTTGTTGTTTAACATGTAAGTTTAATTAAAACACATAAGGAATGTATCTTCACGCTTCTTCAAACTCTCACAGATCTTAATCTATCATTCATGCTGACCCTGCTGTATAATTTAAAAGTGCTGATGTCACATCTCCATTTAAGCATCTTGAGAACAAATATTTTAGCTTAGCACTGACTGTGCTCCTCAGTGACCCCAAGAAACTCCTAGTTTAATTATATATATGCTTCCTGTCACTGAGATAAAAAGGGTACATATATTCTTATTTTTTCATGATTAGGTTTTATTAATAAATGCTAGCAAAATTCTCAATAGACAATTAGTCCTTTCTTTTAACCACTGACAGAAAAATGGCCTACAATCAACTGTTTTGAAACAAAAATTATCATTTTTTGGACATTCTTTTACAATTATTTGGCTGTCAACAATTCTGTATGTCAGATCAAGTTGTTCCATCATTTCCAAGCACATTTTGCAACTCATATATCTTGAAGGGAACATCAGAAAATTTCATTGCTAGAATTAGATATTCTTTGCTTAATTAATTTAATGAGTGACATGAATAAAAGACTCAAACACATGAATGGCCCTTCTACTGCTAACCTTTTCCAAAGAGTTCTCTAAGCCCTATGTCCAGTGCTCTTCATTTGTCAAATCTGCTCCAGTCTGGCTTCTGCCTCCAGCATCTCTCCCAAACCGTTCTTGTTAAGATCTCTGACATATCCATGTTGCCAAATCTAGTCTACGCTTTCTGCCCTCCTTGTACTTTGACACTGAGGATCCTCCTACAGCCTCCTTCTCTTGCTTGGTAACGTCTCTGTTTCCTAGTTTTCTTCCTATCGCTTTGTTCTTCTCAGCCTCTCTTACTGATTCCCCCCCGCCCCTACTGATCTCTAAGTGTTTGGGCTCTTCAGTGTTTGGTAATAGACCTTCCCCCCCCCCCCCCAAAGGCCTTATTCAGTAGTAGATTTCATGTGTCCACAGATTTAAATGCCATCTGTATGCTGGTGACTTATGATTTATATCTCTGGGCCCAACCTTTTCTTAGACCACCTATATGTATATAACTCTCCATTTGATATTTTTGTCTGGATATTCTAGGAACAACCCATAGTTAGCCTTGGTCTTCCAATCCTATTCCATCCACAGTCTTCTTCATGTCAGTAAATGGTTCAACATTTCTCCTCACTGCTTACTCCTGAGACCTGGGAAAAATCCTTTATTCTTTCTTCTCCCAATCCCCCCACTTCTAATCTATTAATAAGTCCCGCAGGTTTTACTAACAAATTACATCTCATATTTCACTGCTCTCCACAACAATTACCAGCACTCTAATTTAAGCCATATAAATATAGTCATCCTTGGAGCTACTTCAACAATCTCCCAAGCTTCCCTACTCTGTTAACTGACCCTTTCCCCGCAATCTATTCTCTTTGTAGTATCCAGGATGATCTTTCAAAATAAATTTTGCTACTTGTCTGCTTTAAAATATTTCAAAGGATTTCCATTGCACTTTGAATTAAATCCAAACTTCATATACTGGCCTAAAAGGCCTGGTGCGGAGTGACTCTTCCTTATCTCTAGAATCTCAACTCATATCTTTCACTATGTTCTGGTCACATTGCCTTTTACTTTCATTTCTAGGATTTCACCCACTTTATACTATTTTTTCATTCTATTCTTTCTTTATGAAATGCTTTCTCTGGAATTTCACATGGCTGGATCCTTCTCAGTTTGATGATCACTTCCTAAGGGTGATACGAGGATTAATTACGCTTTCTAAATAGGTTTCTTCTCCACCTTGTTCTCTGTCATAGTACTATATTTGATTCTTTCATTGCATTTAATAATTTTTATTAAATTAAACCCACTAAGGGTTTGCTTGCTTATTTTTATCTCCCCACTACACTGTAAACTCAATGAAGTTTTGCCCAGTGCCTAGCACATAATAAATATTTCAAATATTCTAAAATACGTATTGTATAAACAGATGAAAAGGTGATGTTTTTATTTCTCACCATCTGGCACATCTGTATGCAGTATAAGCATCTCATGTCTGAACATGGCATTAAGTAACTCTCAAGTGATTTCACCGACATACAGATCTGATCATTTGAATAGATATTTGGCAAGAATTATCTGGTGTGCGAACAGTAATGTGAGGTTTTCTCTCCCTATATAATCAACCTAAATGACCAAAATAGAGAGAGTGGCTGGCCAGGCACACTGGCTAATTAGATAGTGGAAACTTATGGGAAAAAAAAAACAACTGAAGTATGAGGTATGAAAACTGCGTTCTTGACCTGGATTTCTCCCCTATAAAATAAATGATATTTAGTATGATTTCAGCTACTGATCTGTTCCATATTTAAAGTAGAGTTAAGGATGCAGCTGGATGGCTTGGTTGGTTAAGCATCCGACTCTTGATTTCAGCTCAGGTTATGATCTCAGGGTCATGAAATTGAACCCCAGGTCTGGCTCCACGCCGGGCATGGAGCCTGCTTGAGATTCTCTCTCTTCCTCTCCTTCTGCTCCTCCCCCCCTCAAAAAAAATAGAGTTAATAATACCTGTCTCTACTCACCTTTGAGGCCACTCATGAAAATAAATGAAATAATATGATAGCTCTTTGAGGAAAGGTACTGTGTAACACTAACTGTGTCCTAGCACAAGAGCAAGTAAAGGAAAGTTCATCCTCTGCCTGCTCTACAATCACTATTGAAGGTGTGTTTTATGAAAATTTAAATGATATCTATGTTTTTTAAACATTTAATTCACTAAACATATATTGAATACCTGCTGTATAGAAGACAACATATCAGGGCTCAAGGAGCATGACATGGTTTGTACCTTTAAGGTGTCTGTGGTCTAGTACAAGGAATAACACATGCAAAAATAACTCTACTAAAACAAATGTGATATATACTAGCAAAAAATATTAGAAAGAACTGTCGAAACCTAGAAGGTGGGATAAGAGTGGGGGTTCAAAGGTTTCCAACTATATTACTTTCCTTTTCTCTAATGGAGACAATAAAGCCATTCATCATATTTTCCTGGACCTAGAATAAACTGGCACATTGCAAAGCCTTAGTAAATACTTGTTGAGGGAATAATGTGGCAAAAGAGTAAACTGAAGTTTCTACTAGACAGAGAAAGACCTTGATTCCTGGGGAAGCCTCATGCTTTATTACAGTCTACACTCCTTTGAGTCTTGTTTCCCAGGTAAGCCTCTTTTCTTCTATTTTTAGTTTATAATCTCAGATTACAAGATCCATGAAAAATCTTGGCAGTGATAAGCCTAAATCAGTGTTAAAAAAAATAACATTTCCCACTTTAAATATCTAAATCAAAGCTTGAAGTGAAAATATATTTTTACATTTTTTCCCCTCTGGACTTTTAGCTCTTTTTAAAATTTATATATAAAAGAATATGTTAATTCTTGTCCTTAGGAACTATACAGACTCTACATGGTTTGGAAATGAGACTGTACCAAACAATGGCCAAAGAATTGTCCAGTCTGTCTATGCCTTGTCTTTGGTTTGGTCACTCAGAAATATGTTATTAGCCATGATTGTTGTTGCTCACATTGTTTTTATCTGTGTATTCACCATCGCCTACTTTCCCTTCTGCATATGTTTGGGACCCCTTTTTCACATACCGATGTGCCACATCTCTGAGACCTTATCAGAATACTGAAATTCTGTGCCTTATTGTCTTTTGACTGACATCACCCATTTGGTATGTTTCACGAAAATTTCCCCTGATTGCACATCTCATTCGTTGCTAGAGAAAATATTGGCTGGGTTTTTCCCTTCCACCTGTCTCATGACGAGATCCTGACCCACTCACCTAAGTAACTGCTCATGATTCAGAGATCTTTTGAGAACCAAGCTGCTAGCTATTTCAGATTCATGTCTTACAACTCATGAAACACCTGTAATACGGGTCTTCAAAACATGGCTTCTATTTGCTTTTCCTAGAGTGTAGTTGCTCCCTGATGCTTTTCCTGGAACAGCTTGGGACTAGGACTGGACTTTTGACTTTTACATTCTTTTCTTTTTCCCTACCACTTGACTTACTTTGCTAGTCCTCTTCAATTTTATCTCTGTTCTTCCGTATATTAAATCACTTAAAGATACAAACACATTCCTTTTGGTCTCTATTAATCCCTCTCTTATTTTGTGGATTGATTTAAGTAACCAGTTAAATCTAACCTAAAATTTTGTTTTGTCTAGAATGCCAAAAGAAATTAAAAAGATAAATGACTGACTTGACCTATTCTTTACTTGGACTATGAAATCATCATTAAATTAATGCAATAGTTTTATCAGTGGAACTTTTCCTCCCCTGTGAATTCCCAAGAAAGAACTTTCAGGGGGCTCCTGGGTGGCTCAGTCGTTAAGTGTCTGCCTTTGGCTCAGGTCATGATCCTTGGGTCCTGGGATCGGGCCTCGCATCGGGCTCCCTGCTCCGCAGGAAGCCTGCTTCTCCCCCTCCCACTCCCCCTGCTTGTGTTCCCTCTCTCGCTGTGTCTCTCTCTGTCAAATAAATAAAATCTTAAAAAAAAAAAAAAAGAAAAAGAAAGAACTTTCAGATGGAAGGACAATCTATAAAACAGACAAACATGGCACCACTTGGCTGGAAAGTCATGGGAGAGCTGGGATCCTTGAGTCTTTGGCCTCTCTCTGCTGTTGCAGTAGTCAGTGGTGTACTTCCACAGAACCCTACACTTTCTTGTAACAGTTTGAGAACCATTATATTTTATCATTGATCAACTATTCTGATGCCCTATGGGCTTATAGTTGGGAACCTAATATACTATACAGAAAAGGACAGAAAGCTTCCAGGGATTTTATTCCAGAGGCAAGCCTCAGAAGTGATTTAATTATTTCTATAATTGATCCCCTTTTTTCCTAATTTCTATAAAACAGAATTTGAAATTTAGGTCATAACACAAGTATCAATTTTGCTCTATAGATTATGAAAACTATAGAACTTGAGAAATTACCTAATGGTCATATTTAATAGCTTCTAACTCACTTGTTATTGACTAACAACACTGATGTATTGATATTTTTATATTTAGAGCTTATCACAGTATATTTCTTCTTCTTTTTTTTTAAAGATTTGATTTATTTATTTGACAGAGACAGACACAGCAAGAGAGGGAACACAAGCAGGGAGAGTGGGAGAGGGAGAAGCAGGCTTCCTGCAGAGCAGGGAGCCTGATACGGGGCTCGATCCCAGGACCCTGGGATCATGACCTGAGCTGAAGGCAGATGCTTAATAACTGAGCCACCCAGGCGCCCCTATCACAGTATATTTCTATTTCTTTCCTCCCAGCTGGTTACAATTCATGTTCAGTTGCTACACAGAATACAGTTGTGAGATAAACAAATTTAAAGTTCATAATTAAATATTGAAAATGTTCAAAGTGGCAATGACATAAACAGCCCTAAGACATACAGGTTTTCTCAAGAACTCGGCCCATATTTTGCATCAAATAAGGAAAGCTCTCGGCTGTGCCTGAGATGGATGAATATTTACCTCTATCCTGGCATCAACACTTTAACTCCAAATTTTGTTTAACTTAATAATTTATTTTGGAATAAGATATTATGATGACCTTATTTTTTCTAAGTCAGAGTGCTTCCAGAAAAATATAACCCTGAGAAGAATTTATAAAAAAATAAACCTTTGCAAAATACATATTTTCTCAAATATATTTATGTAGTGAGATTAGATTAATCAAAAATAATTCTTTATCAGTTCTGTGCAGAATGTTACCTATCACTTTTTCAAGGTTATTTTTATTTTTAAAAATCAATATTTCACTTTGTGAAAATGTTATGGAATGAGACATGATAATTAGCATAAATAGATTATTTCTGCAATGTGTTCCAAAGTACACAAAGTCTCCCTATAATCATCAATCTTTCATTTTAGGGAAAGTGGTTCTTTGAGTTAACTAACTATAAAGCATAAGGCACCCATCCTGACCAACATATGAAGACATCAATTAACATTTGCGAATTGGCTGGGTCAAGAGCCCACTATGAGACCCAACCAAGACATAGTTTCTGTTCCCAAGGAATTTATATTCTAGAAGACAGATGAAGCAAGACTTTTAGGAATTTACTTTGTCTTGGTGATGATACCAAGAGAGATGTGCAACTTATTACTGGGCATCTGTGCTCTTTAGCCCAACTGGGCAGGCACAGTTGGGGCAGGTGCTGGGGGGTTGGGGCAATTCTAAGAAGTATGTTTCTTTTTTTTAAGAAGTACGTTTCTATTCCCAGTGGTGATATCAATCCAAAGACCAACCTCGGCAATCATTCCTGAGATTCAGGCTTGGGTCTTTGCACAAAGCAGCCCACAAGAAAGCTGGCACCAAAAAGGAGAAGGCCATGTTTCAGCTAATGGTCACTCTGTCACCAAATGGGTAGCACAGTTTGATTTGCTGAATGCCTCTGAAGAAGCCACAGAGTAGAAAAGTCTAAATCTCTCCAGGCAGCTCACATTATAGAGGCTGCCGGGAAAGTGCCTGTTGTATTGTTGTCTGCAAGGAGATGATGCTCTGTTTTGTACAAAAGGTTGAATCGTTGTTGGAAAATCAAACAAAATGAGAGATGCTATACATTGTCACTCCTGAAAAAAGAGTTTAAAAGAAAAACGATACTGCACAGATGGCTTTATTGTGACATTTATTTATAACAGCAGAAAAATATATAAAAAAAAAAAACCACAAAATTTTAACCATGGTGTTTAAGTACATCATGATTCATAACCCCAGGGTACTATTGGGCTGGTAATAGAAGGCAAATTATAAAAACTACCTAGTAACAAGGGAAAGTGTTCTTGACTTATATTATATGAACACATACAGATCATATGTATGTTGAAAAAACTGAATGTCAATAGAGGCAGATAAAAAGGAACATAAACAAACAAGTACTGAACTTAAAGTCAGAAAATCTGGATTTATAACCTGGATTTGTCATTTATGATTTGCACTTGGGCAAATTAATCAGTTGTCTTGAACTCCCCCATTGTAAAATAGGTATAATGCTATCAACCTCATTCAAGGCCTGTATCAACAAGGGTAAAGTTTCAGTCATCTGTACAGTGCAGTTAAGAGGGTGGGCTCAGGACCGGGCAGCCTGCTCAAACTCTGGCTCTGCCACATTTTATTTAAGGAACTGTAGGCAAGTTAATTAACTCATAGATGCCTCAGTTTCCTTACTGGTAAATGGGATGCATGGTCCTGGGGTTAAAAGCATGGATGTTGGAGCCAAATGCTTGAGTTTGAATTATTTACTGGCTTTGGCAAGTTACTTAACTACTCTGGGCCTTTGTCCCCTCACGTGTAAATGAAGATAAAATAGTATCTCCTTCATGAGCTGTTGTTTCGATGACATGATTTAATTTAAGTGTTACAGTGCCTGGCACACAGTAAGCACTTAATAAATGTTAGCTATTATTGTTCAGAAAAAAATGAGAAACACTTGAGTTAAGGCTGATTTTGAATTTGAATAGGAAATGAAAGGGAACCCAGATAAAACAATATGTTACTACAGTAGGAACATGGGGGGAATTTGGTCCTTGTTTTAGACTTTTTTATTGCTGCTGCAATTTTTGTTATATAATAAATCGTAATCTAAGATGGGAAAAAGTAACAGATCTGCCCTATGTCCCATTCCCTGAGGCAATGCCTACTCAGTGGCTGACAAACTAATTTGTGTTGTGGTATTAATGGCTGGTAATGGATTAATATGTTACCCCTCCAAGGTAGTATATTTGCATTTTATTTATTCATTTTTTTTAAAGATTTTTTTAAAAGATTTTTTATTTATTTGACAGAGAGCACGACAGAGCACAAGCAGGGGGAACAGTAGAGGGAAAGGGAGAAACAGCCTCCCCACCAAGCAGGGAGCCCAATGCGGGGCTCAATCCCAGGACCCTGAGATCGTGAACTGAGCCGAAGGCAGACGCTTAACCATCTGAGCCACCCAGGTGCCCCAGTATATTTGCATTTTAAACAGGCACGTTACACGGAGACTGCCTCACGTGGATGATCAGATCCTTGGCACAGACTGGTGTGAGGAAGTTTTTGATTCAAAGGAAATTTTGGGCTCTCCAATTACAAAGCAAAAATTTCCTGTAAAAATTTCTTAGTAAGGAATGACACACTGAAAGGAAAAATGTGATGATATCTTCAAGTCATCTCAAATGTTCTGTTATATCCTTAAGAATACCTCATGCCGGGGCCCCTGGGTGGCTCAGTCATTAAGCATCTGCCTTTGGCTCAGGTCATAGTCCCAGGGTCCTGGGATGGAGCCCACATTGGGCTCCCTGCTCCACGGGAAGCCTGCTTCTCCCTCTCCCACTCCCCCCTGCTTGTGTTCCCTCTCTCGCTGTGTTTCTCTCCGTCAAATAAATGAATAAAATCTTAAAAAAAAAAAAAAAAAAGAATACCTCATGTCTTGGTGTTTGAGAAACGCACTAAGGACAGCTCAATTCTGGAGGGCCCCGAGGCTGTCCACATGGCTGTGGGCAGCCTTGTCTGATCAGTGAAGCTGAAGGGAATTGGGAGAGCACAGTAGCATCCTTCCACACATAAAAACAGAACCAGTGCCCAGACTCACTGGATTTGCCACTGCAGAAATCACACCCACCCTTTGCCCTAATTGCCCCTCTACCCACTTTCCCCCACCCCTATCCCAAAGAGAAAAGCCTTTTTCACAGACTGACCTAAACGAAATTGCTCTGCCCACAAGACAAATATCACCCACGACTTTGTGTCTAGAAAGTTATGTCCCACAAATCTTTAAATGATCAAAGAATGCTAGCTCAAGTGCTCACTGAACTAATTGTTGGAAATCAGCTTCCCAAAAGCATCCTGAATGTGTTCCACAACAAATATATGTGGAGTGCCAGACATGGGGGACTGAGTACAGAAAAAAATCCAATTTCTTACATAGAGTTTTCTTTCTGAAAAGAGTTATTTCAAGAGTTTCTGAAGGTGGACTTCTTTGTGCCTACAATGAATCATTTGCAGCCGCCTGCATCCGGCGAACATGCTGTTTGTCCTCTCTTATTCTGTTTTCCATTTCCTCACAGCTGTCACCCACTAATATTATGGCCCAGAGAACCCACAATGTTGCCAGTTGCCTCCCCTGAGAACCGCAATGTACCTGCTAAGGACACCCACTCCAGTTGCTCTTAAAATAATCCAATCCTGAGGGGAGAGACTTGTTCTGAGTTCCATGCAAGCTGATGAAAGAAGAAGATATTTGCTCCTTGACTGTGACCTCACGGTATCATCAGTGCCCTCAAAACAGCTCTCCTTGTCTCCAAAAGTCTCATTTGAATGGATGAGTACAATTTTGGCTATCCCTCTTGACAAAAACCTCATGAAGACAGGTGTGTGGCTGTCAGTCCTCTACCCTTCCAGTAATAGATAGTAAACACAGGCCTAGGAGCCCACTGGGGCCTTGTCCCTTCCCTCGCCATTCTCCTCTTACCACTTCTCTCTAGAGCAAACTCCCTCATTCTCCAGTTGCAAAGCAAAGATTTCCCATATACGTCTTGGTAAGGAATGACACACTGAAAGGAATAATGTGATGATATCTTCAGTCGCCCCCAATGTTCTGTTATATCCTTAAGAAAAACCCATGAAGGACTAGAGGTGAGAAAACGGAGGTCAGTTCGACTAAGAGAACCCCAGCTCTTGCGCTCAGGCAAAGGCTAAGTCTAGGTGTCAAACCTACAATTACCCATTTCCTCCGGAGCCCTACAGTGGTGACTGCTAGTGACGACTTTGGGTGTTGATGCCATGCGGAGCCTGTTGATGCAAAGGAAGCATCTGTCAGCTTCCTGTCAAACAAATGAAATCTCTGGCACGATCCTGCAGGCACTAACTTTTCTTTTCAGTGTTTTAGAGAGTATGGTGATTCTGGTTTTTCTATTTTGGCCCTTTGCCCCAAACTCATGTTTTGGATTATCAAGGCTGGGTCAGAAAATAATCTCAGGGACAGGCACTGCTCTGCGCCTAGAATCCTCTCCCCTCTTTGTCCAATTTCTGTCACTGGCCTGTTACTCCTGGATCCAACCTGTGTGCCATTGCAACTCTGTTGTGAGGATAAAGCCTTATAAGGGAGACTTCAAAGTTCTTCGTGTAAACTGATCTCTTGACACTAGCCCCAGCAATCCTTCAGAAACACTGAGCGAATTCTACACCGGGACCTTTGGAGTAAGGGAGTTGTAACAATCACATGAATTTACTAAGGAACTCTCTGACTCCATAAATACTCTCTCAGCTTGATCTCCATGTCCTCTCTCCCCTCTATACCCCAAGCTAATTCTGTTAGAAGCGATGTCTTTTTTCTTTTTTAAAGATTTATTTATTTGAGAGAGAGACAGAGAGAGCACAAGTGGGGGGAGGGGCAGAGGAAAGAGGGACAAGGAGACGAGTCTGTCACCAGGCTCGATCCCAGGACCCTGAGATCATGACCTGAGCCGAAGTCAGACGCTTAACCGACTGAGCCACCCGGGCGCCCCTAGAAGGCATGTCTTAAGAACTATAGTCCTGAAGGAAATCACAGCTAATTACAAGGTAAGAAGAATGAGTAGTACTTGATAAATCTACTGGTTTGAAGAAAGAGGTTGACCTGTGTATCGAAAGGAAAGCATAGGTTCTTTTCTTTATAATGTAGAAATGCTGATACATTCTTATGGGGATAAATATTATTTTTTTTTAGAAGGCAGGGAAAGATTCAAGATTTCAAATTAAACTTTTTTATATGCCATTCTAGCAGGTGGAATTCCCTTGACTAAAATGATATTGAACATATTTTTGAATGGATATGTTCACCTTTTCTCTAAATATATATTTTTTAAGATTTTATTTATTTATTTGAGAGAGACAGACAGAGATAGGGAGAAGAAAGCATGAGCAGGGAGGAGAGGGAGAAGCAGACTCCCCTTTGACGTAGAGCTCGATCCCAGGACCCCGGGATCATGACCTGAGCCCAAGGCAGACGCTTAACAACTGAGCCACCCAGGCGCCCCTCTAAATATTTTTCTTAACCGGATTGAACAGATAGACAATCTTGGTAGTTCTGGTGAGCTGCACAAACATTTGTAGTTTTCAGTTTAGTGGTAAACCTCATCCGTTATAAAGACAACCATTCCAATTAGCTAATTTCCTAGGAATTTCACCTTAGGAATATACTTAACCTTTACTGATTTATCATCCTCTCAACGTATTTTTGTGTTGTACTGGGAATCCTCCTCTTTGTGGCATCATTGTCTTTAATTTATTTTATTCATTTCTACATGGCCTAAATAAATGTGGGATGTGCACATTTTAAAGAATCCTCATTTACATAAAAATAGGACAAAGACAAAAATATTCAGTCCTATTCTTTTCTAATTATTTTATAGTTTAAGCAATGCATTCTTTAGGTATCCTGCCTTGTTACTATGGCATTTGTAAATTCTGGAATTTTCCTGTGTTATTTACCTTTCCACTACTCTGTAATTGGTGGAGAATATTAAAGGAAAATCTTTTAGATAGACAAAAAAAAAAAAAAAAGAAAAAAGAAACCAATAGGGGCACCTGGGTCACTCAGTCCTTAAGCACCTGCCTTCAGCTCAGCTCATGATCCCAGGGTCCTGGGATCAAGCCCCGCACCGGGCTCCCTGCTCAGCGGGAAGCCTGCTTCTCCCTCTCCCACTCCCCCTGCTTGTGTTCCCTCTATCGTTGTGTCTCTCTCTGTCAAATAAATAAATAAAATCTTAAAGAAAAAGAAACCAATAATAACAGCCAGTTATTCTGCTGTTTGAAATCAAGAGGCAGCCTGAAATCTTTAGAAGCAAAATCATATGCTTTTAAGGAATATTGTAAAATGTTTTTGCTTTCATCTCCAAAAGGTATCCATCTACAAGTTTTTCATTTCGTATGACCCTGTTCATTTCTACTTTGCATTTAAGCCTTTGTTCATAGCTGTGGGAAATCAAGTCAAAATCAAAGCCTCTCAGGAGAGGACAGGAAAGATGAATGTATAATGTGTGCAGGGGAGCCAGGCCAAGGAACTTGGAAGTTCCGCTACTGAGCCACACTCTCTCACACCTCCCTGTCCTTCTGCCGTGCCTCTCCCTCTCATGCAGTCCACGTTTTTGCTGCTTGTTTTCTAGACAAGTACTGCTTCTTTTTGAGGACTCGGCTCAGGCGCTGGCTGATGCATGGGGAAGTCTTCCCTGGCCTCCCCCATCTGGCTCTGGGCTCTCCAGTGCCCTGTGCTTCCTCCATCACAGCAGATTTCTGTGTCCTCTGATTGCATCTATTTCTCTGTCTTCTCCCTTATAGAAGTAACATTCTGATGGCCTGGCTGCTTTTCATTGCTGAGACGCCAGGCCTAGACCAGTGTCTGTCACGCATGATTTGAGTGAATTAAATGAATGTGGGCAATAACCTGCTCTTAGAAGGGAAGAAGGGACAGAGTTAGGGCTGCATGTTTGACTTCTGGAACATTTTTTGTTGTTGTTATGGTAACAGATCATAACAGAAAACCCTTTAGCTGCTATTTAGAATCTTTCCATGTTTAATACATGTTTAATACATAAATGTTGGGAAAGAGAGGTCTCCTGATTTTCCCTTTTTCATGTCAGGGCTCAGGCATCGGGAAATGTTTGAGATAGTTGAGAGTAACACGGAGCAAAGAGCACACTGTTGTCAGGAGGCAGGCTGGTGAGGTGTGGGTGGGGGCTGGGGACACCTCTGAGGTTCTTGCGTGGTCCTGATGTGAACGGAGGGGCAATGGGTCTGTGTGGCAGGAGAGGGGAGGCACTGTAGCAGGCCAGTATGGGCTGCAGGGCTGGGGGGGGGGTGGAAGGAGGCCCTGTGAGGCTGGCTCATTCAGTGCCAGATAGCAGGCCCACAGAATTGAAAGACTTCAGATCAAGAGTTCTACCAGCGCCTGCAAATGCAGGAAGGTGAGCCCGTGCCAGAATGTGAGAGCCAGTGCAAGCCCAAGGACAAGAATGAGGTCGGGGTCCCGTTTGCCAGCTCTCCCCACCACTGCCGGCCTTGGCATATCATTCCTCTTCCCTGTAGATTGGGTATCGTCCTGGGGAGAGAAACCGGGAAGTAGAAACTATCTGAGAAATTAAATATATTCGCTCAGAAAATACTAAAAATTGCCTAAATGGGCTATTTATAATATTGGTTCAGATTAAAGTCTAAACTGGATAGGAATAGAAGTTAATATCATTATCATTTTTCCTAACAGATTGGGGCTTTAAACATCAAATTAGTTTAAAAAATTATATATTTCTCCAAATCCAAGTTGCGGTATCAGTTAGTTTTGCAAACTTGTTACACATTTATCCCTAATTTAACTGAAAGCTGTTATAATACTGTAGGACTTCTCTTTTGCTATCTAGAACCTAATTTGGTGACTTGCAGGCAATTTCTTCTCTATGAACATTGATTTGACTTTGCTATTTGACATAAGGGTAGCATAGACTACACAGGTAACAAAAAAATCTACTATTTCCTTAAGATTTTTGGGTGCCTGGGTGGCTTCAGTCAGTTAAGCATCTGCCTTCAGCTCAGGTCATGATCTTGGGGTCCTGGGATCGAGCCCCGCATCATGGGGCTCCCTGCTCAGCGGGAGTCTGCTTCTCCCTCTCCCTCTGCTCCTCCCCCTGTTTGTGCTCTCTCTTTCTGTCGAATAAATAAAATCTTAAAAAAAAAAGATTTTATTTGTTTGCTTGCAAATGAAATGATCAAATCCATGTGAGCTTTGTACAGATAGAGTTAGCAACATCTTCCTTGTACATCTGCGAAAGTGAAGGTAAAAGAAATAGAGTAGCATCTTTAAAGTCCCCAAAACTTTTGCTTACACCAACGAAGTAATAAGGAGAATGGTGTCAATTATCTCAATTATTCAGGAAAGCTGTTATTTTGGTCATTTACACATAATTTCCTCTTAAAAAACATGCACGTTTGCCTAAATGGGCAACAGCTGTCTTCTTCCCACCTGTGCCCCATTGAAAATTTCATGGACTTATTATGCCAGTGTAATTTCCCCTAGACAATGCATATTCCTATTTTTTACTGAAATTCTCCAAAAGTAAAATGAAGAGTGAATGAGGGAAGGGAGAATAAATGTGTTTTCAGGAGACCTAAGTTAAATTATTCTGCTCATCATTTTCTTCCTCATTTACAAAAGCAAAGTGAAATAGAAAATTAAAACAATTATCTGAATAATCCAAGCTCTCTGTCTCCTAGCCCTCGTGCCTCTCCAAAACGGGATGGCCAGAGTTCTTTGTTTAGAATCCTTTAGGCCTTTGTGATTTCTCTAAGCTTCTGTCAGAAGCACAGGTTTGGCTTCTCTAGCTGCAAAGCATCTAATTGAGAACTACAGTATTTTGTTTGAAATTCTGGATGGGAAGGGGTAAAAAGGTCATGGTTTCAACATCTCATGTGCTTCTGGATCAGTGCTCAGGAATAAACTTTTCAGAGCTCTTTAAAGAGTTCCTGCATTCTAGCATCCAGAGCTGTGCATGTTTTGGTATCCTGCAGCTCAGGAAAATGTTGAGCCATCAGTACAGACCCATGTCCTCAGTAATGATGATCCCAAATCCTATTGTCTATATCATGCTTTGGAATTTACAAAATGCCTTGTCCTGTTACTCACACCCTATACTTCCAACTCTGTATATGATTCGCTCTCCCTTCCTGCTAACTGCCCAGGAGTTCTGTCTTCTATACTTTTAGAAGCGCTTGAAATTAGAACATATCTTCCTTTTGTATCTTCATGTTTTCACATATCCTGTTTCCCCATCATTATGTGCCATGTAAAATATTCCTGGTCTTTCAAGACTCATTTCAGGAATCATCTTTTCTATGATGTTTTCCTGACATTTCCTTCCCCATCAGCCCACTCTAGAGAAATGGGACACACTTCTTCCTTTCCACTCTGCTAGTATTCAATAACTCCTATGGTATCAACCTGTCACATTGGGTGTATGTGGTTATTTTCCTGGGCCTCCACTCTAGACGCTGAATTCCTTTAGGGAAATAGTTTCACCCCATTCATATCTGCATGCCAAGATCTAGCAACAGTGCCTGGCACATGGTAGGTTGGCCATGAAGGATTTTTTTTTTGAAGTAATGAATGAGATAGGCAGGATAAATCTTCATACCCTTATTTGCACTCTAAGAATTAGAGACTTGGCAGTTTAAAAGATGTCCTCATGGGTATAAAGCTGTCAAAGGGAGAGGTGGGACCTTGGATTCTAGTGACCTGACTCCAGGGAGAATGGTTTTTCTACCTGAGGTGTCTGCCCCTCGGGGGAAATCATGTTTTTCCTGGTTCCATTTTTCTGAAATTAAAAGAGGCACACGCTTTCCCCGATCTCTGCTAATTAGATACTACAAATGGGAAACAGCACGTGCAGAGGTTAAGAGCATTGATTCCAGAGCTAAAACGCCTGTGCTCAAATCTCAGCTCCTAACTCCTGCCAGTTGCCTAACTTTTCTGTGCCGCATATGTAAAACGAAGATAATAGTACTCATTTCCTCTAGTGTCAGAAAAGTTAAAGAAGTTAATTAGTGAATCTTTAGAACAGCACCCAGCACATCAAGTCCCCTGGGCATTTGCTATCAGTATATATATGTTACTAAAAGTGGGAAAATAAAGAATTCCTTGGTAAATGTGAGGTTTGGCAGGTGAAATATTTCAAATCAAGGAGCGAAGTAATGAAAGTATCCTAAGCGGTGAAAAGATTGAAAATCATTGGATGTCCTGTTTGTCCTTTTGGCTGAACTTTAAAGATCATCAAGAAAAATCAAATACTTCAGGCAGTATACAAACAGAAAATGTCTCCTTTCCAGGGAGGATCCTGATGGAGAGGTACAAGCAGATTTTCTAGTTGCTGGGAGCAATTTGGCAAAGAAATAATACAAGCAGACATCATTTTGAGTAAATACTCCCTTTACAATAGTCACTGAAAAACTATTAAACATGCCTCCAGATCAAAATTTACAACAGAACCACAGATAAGATTCACAGCTTTTCGGTTTGGAAGGGGCCTCCTGTAGTTGCACAGGGGCTATTTAGAGAACTCTCATTTTGCCGCACTATGTCTTATTTAAGTGATATTACACAAGCTAAGGGTTGCTTTGAAATGAGATTGAAATAAAGCATAAGGGTGATACAATAAAATTCAAATAAACTGTAATAATATGCCAGCTTCGGGACTCACCAGTCCATCTTGGAGTCACACTGGTAAAATAACATGTCTGGATTAGGCAATTAAGTCAGAGTCCTCATCAGAGATTGTGGAAATCCATAAAGGGAATGCTAATATTGAATGACACTAAATGGGGCGTTGCTAAGTCCTGTTGTGTGTTTGTGGAATCCCTGAGTGAAAAATAATAATAAAGCAAGCATCCCCAGGATCAAGAAAGAAATTGAGAATGCCTATTGCTGACAGTTAAAAAGGAAGCATGGAAGAGGAGAAATAGCATCTGACTCACTTCAGAAACTCTGGTTCTTGTCTCAGGTCTGTTTGTTCTTAGCAACACGATTTGAAGGTTAGGTGATCTCTGAATTCCGGTCTGTAAATTGGGGGTTATAACACCCGTCTGCTTTGCAGGTCTGCGACGAAACTCGATGGAACAATGGGCGTGAAAGCATTTATAAATCTCTGAAGTGTCGGAAAACTTCAAGTTGCTCCCAAAGATAATTTTCAAAGCAAACTCTAGAACTACAGATTTCCCATACACAGAGCCTACACTTGCTTATTTCAAGGAAGATTGAAAATGGGCTGCTTATTTGCATTAAAGGGATAACGAAAAAAAAAGTCACAGAGCTAGGAACAAAATGGTTCGTGTTTAACAAGTGAGCAAAAACAATTGTTTTTTGTTTTTCCTTAAAATGTATCCTGTGAGGCTATATAATTGAAAATTTCTGATTCTCAAATGAGCACAGATCATAATTTTTGAAGAGGCCCTGCTTAGCATGAATTCTTGGGTTTGCTCTCTTCAGACCTTGAGGGAAAATTGAATGGAGGGCTTAGGGTTCCACTAGGAAGCGATGTTCCTCTGGATGAGTAACTCGGGATAATACCAGCTGTGACGGGAAAAACCTTGCCAGCCACCCCAGCGGCACCGTGGGAGGGTGACCTGGGCCTTGGAGACTGTTTTTCAGACACTGGGCCCCTGACTCGTTGGGAACGGGGCCAGCAAACACACAAATCTGTGTGAGACAGTAGTTATTTTTATCGGGAAGCGGAAGCCTGAATCCCTCACTCATGACCTCTGTTTGACAGATTCTGTTTTGGTGGGGGGGGCGGGTAAGAAATGGTCAACAGGTCCTTAATGGAAACTACAGATTTGGCTAATTCAGAGTACTACCAGTGCAGAATGCATAAGTAACTCACCACATGGGTTTGCCTCATTTTCATAAACTTTGAAACGTTTGGGAAAGATAGTGGGGTAAAAGCAAATTTGTAAACTTTCACATATTAATTGAATTTAAAAAAGGGAAGAAAATGCCTGCAGTACTGAAACTAAAGATATTGCCAATTACACACATTTTAAGACTGTTTGTCAGATATAACATAGTTTATTTCACTTCCAAAGATGATGCCAAGAAGCAGAACACAACTTACCTTTTTTGACGGGTGCTGTCAGCTCCCTGCCCTTCACTGAGCATGTGCAACTTTCCTCCAGGTGCTGTGAGTGTTGGCTGCTAAGGACTCATCCTTTCCATCCAAATCTGCCCAGACTGCTTCAGGATAGCCAGTGACCAATGACTAATCACTACAGGGGACAAAAGACAGGGCCTTGGGGCACCTGGGTGGCTCAGTCGATTAAGCGTCTGCATTGGGTTCAGGTCATGATCCCAAGGATCCTGGGATTGAGCCCCAAGTTGGGCTCCCTGCTCAGTGGGGAATCTGCTTCTCCCTCTCTCTCTGCCCCTCTCCCCACTCCTTCTCTCTCTCTTTCTCTCTTACTCTGTTCCCTCTCTCTCTCTCAAATAAATAAATAAAAATCTTTAAAAAAAAGACTGAGCCCCTTCCTAAAGATGGAATAAATTCTGAGGTGTGGTGTTTGCTCTAAAGGTACCTAAGGGAATAAGATTAGTCTCCAGCTGAGAGACCATATCTTGCTTAGCTGTCTTCCTCTCCTCTCTCCTGCTTTCCTTATTCTCCTCCTGAGAACACACAATAAAACACTTTATAGTCCCCTTCTATGTCTCTGCTTCTAGGGAACTAGATGTTTCAAAGATAGCTTATGAGTTCATTGTGGAAAGCAGGTGGAAAAATTTCTGGAGAATTCTACCAATATCTCCTAATTGGTAGCATACAGACATTGGAGGTTTGAGCCGGGAGCCCCATGTGGGACTCGATCCCAGGACTCCAGGATCATGGCCTGAGCCGAGGGCAGTTGCTTAACCAACTGAGCCATATTGGAGGTTTGAATAGGCTATGGGAAGGATTGAGAAAATCCATTTTGGAGTTTTTTCCTCCTTGACATTGATCTATTATATTCCAAAGTAAAGTAGCTCAGTCAAAATTATTTGCTTTTCTCTGAAATGTTTTTCTAGTAGCAATGTTCTCATTTGAGAAGGAAACACACTATAGTATTTATCTACTGTTGCAAAATGAATTATCACCAATGTAGTGACTTAAAACAATGTACATTCTGTGGGCCAGGAATCTAAGCATGGCTCACCTGGGTCTTCTGCTTTCAGACAAACATAAATCAATGTTTTATCTTGTCCTGGGGTCTCACCTGAGGCTCAACTGGGGGAAGGATCCATTTCTAACCTCAAGTGGTTGTAGCAATATTCAGTTCCTTGCAGACGGTCAGACTGAGGGCCTCAGCTCTTTGTTGACTATCAGTCAGTTTCTTGTCACATGCATGACATGCCTTCATTTTTGCTGTTGTCTGTTAGAAGCAACTCATGGATTCTACTCAAAGTACAGGGGAGAGGATTATAGTGGGGCAAAAATACCAGGAGATAGGGACCTTTGGGGACCTATTTAGAGTCTGTCTGCTACCACATCCACTAATTCAGATCAAAGAAGTCTGGAAATAAGGATGAGTCATTGGAAGGATAGGGGAATATCTACTTAGAGTCATTTAACATTTTTATATCAGTAGTAGTAAAAGTATCGAGAAGAAGAAAGAAGAAAGAAAAAGAAAGAAGGAAAGAAAGAAAAGAAGGAAGGAAGGAAGGAAGAAAGAAAGAAAAAGAAAGAAGGAAAGAAAGAAAGAAAAAGAAAGAAAGAAAGAAAGAAAGAAAGAAAGAAAGAAAGAAAGAAA
>NW_027397086.1:26370399-26432970 GCF_003265705.2 Callorhinus ursinus | reverse complement strand
AAAGAAAGAAAGAAAGAAAGAAAGAAAGAAAGAAAGAAAGAAAGAAAGAAAGAAAGAAAGAAAAAAAGAAGTCCCCCATCTCCCAGACATAAGTTCTTGCCTATATGGCCAGCTGAGTTAGAAGTGGAAGAGAACCAAGTGCCCTCCACAATGGGAAAAACATTTCTCCAAACCTAGCTGAGTTGGCCTCCATGCAATGGATTTCAACAGATGTAGAGAAAATGCTTTCCAGCAAGGCATACTTTGGCTGCAACTTCCTATAGTGTTAACTTCTTCCCCACAATCTTTAAACCATTGAATGATTTGAGGTGACAACATTAACCTACAGGATCATCTTCTAGCTTACTTTCCAGGAGTATATTTTTTAAGATGTTAGGAAAAATCAAGAAAGTTGAGTCAACAGAAACCCTCCTGCTCTCAATCCATTATACTAAACTGACAACCCTTATACTATGATAAACAATAGAATGAACACATCCTACAACAGTATGAAAAATTTAGTTGAAGAGTTTATTTTTAAAGACTTACCCAAGGAAGCAAAATCAAAATTTTAGGTGCTATTTTGCACTAATATTAAGGATAACATGGGGTCTGAAATGAACATGAATGTTATATTAAATAATGAGCCACAGAGATTCTTGTTAAGGAATTAAATAGATAGATTTAATAAAAGTAATAATACTACTAAAGCATTCCAAGTAGTAAAGAGAAAAATCATCACTGAAGAAAAGGGGATCACTAAGACATAGTTGAGAAAATTACCTAGAACACCAACCAAAGGAAAACTGTAAGATTTTTATAAAAGTTGTAATAAAAAAGATTAAAGTGAAGAATAAGATAATGGTGATTCAATATATCTAAAATTTGTGTTCCCAGGGAAGGAAATAGAACAGAGCAAAAGAAATGAAAAAGAATAAAACAGAGTAGAAATTAAATATAAAAGAAATTTCCTGAATTGAGGGTAGATCTTAATCTACCTGCAGGGCTCTCCATGTGTCAGGCAAAATTAATGAAAAGCAACCAACACTGAGATCTCTTCTGATGAGATTACCGTATTTCAAAAACTTAAAAGGACTGTACAAGTATGTAAAAGGGGCAGAAACATATCTTCTAAAAGGGAGAACAAACTTATGGTTGCCTCTCAGTCACAAAAGATGTTAGAAAGAGTAGAACAGTATTTCAAAACAAGTTAAAAATTTCTATTACAGGAAGAGTTTTTCTTCAATATAAAAGTAGTAGAAAGTGATCACTTGATAACTTTAAGGGTGGAAAGAAACAAGCAAACAAAAAACTTCTGAAGACACTAATCTATGGGCAAATAAAAACAATGAACTTCTAAGTACAGGGTGGGGGATATATAATAATCAGTTATTAGCTTTGAATCTATTTCAGCCAAAAATTATGTCTAAATAGATGGACTTAAAGATGGGTACAAAGTACCAGTAAGGTTCATGTGCTATTTTATCTTATTTTATTTTTTAAGTAGGCTCCACACCCAGCATGGAGCCCAGCACGGGGCTTGAACTCACCACCGTGACACCAAGACCTAATCTATTAAAATTTAACCATCTGAGCCACCCAGGTGCCCCCACATCCTGTTTTAAATCATAACCTATTTTGTATTTACCTATTTCCCACTCTCTCATTATTCATTTAGATTTTTCTTAATTTATTTATTTTTTATTATGTTATGTTAATCACCATACATTACATCATTAGTTTTTGATGTAGTGTTCCATGATTCATTGTTTGTGTATAACACCCAGTGCTCCATTCAGTACATTCCCTCTTTAATACCCATCAACAGGCTAACCCATTCCCCCACCCCTCTCCCCTCTAGAACCTTCAGTTTGTTTCTCAGAGTCCATAGTCTCTCATGGTTCATCTCCCTCTCCGATTTCCACCCCATTCATTTTTCCCTTTCTACTATCTTTTTTTTTTTAACATATAATGTATTTGTTTCAACTATACATTTATAAGATTGTATACCATTGTAGTCTCTTGTTTTCATCTTTATTTTGAAGTCTGTATTCTGACTCACTGGCAGTTCTGTAATAGTCCATTCTCCATTATTTTCTTCAGATATGGTACCTCACATATGCTTGTTTATTTCTGCATTTTGCATTTATGCAGGTGATGAAATTTATACTGTACCTAGGTATCAAATTCTTACATTGCAGTCTTTTAAAAGTCTGTAGACACGAGTTCACTAAATACTGGCTTCTCGTTTTTCAGATGAGAAGTCCGATGGCTTCTTTTTTCTTTGTTAGAAATTTCTCCTTTTTTGTGCAAGAGGGTAGGGGGTTTATCTTTGGAGACAGAATTTTTTACCAGGATATACATATATCTAGGTGCATGTTTTTTTTTTTTTATAGTCAGTATTGGAATTCAGTGATACTTTTCAATCTGAAGCTTCAAAAATTTCTTAAACTCAGGGACATAAAATTGTCTGTTAGTTGCTATTTTGTTCTTCCATGTATATGTTAGATCTTCCGGATTGGTCGTCTGTATTAGTTTCCAAGGGCTGCTGTAAGAAAATACCACAAACAGGGCGGCTTAAAACAATAGCGATGTATTCTTTAACAGACCTGGAAACTAGAAGTCCAAAATCAAGGTGCCAGTAAGACATGCTCTGTTTGCAGTCTCTAGAGAGGAACTGTTTCTTGCCTCTTCTAGCTTCTGGTGGTTCTCAGCAATCGTTGATGCTTTCGGGTTTGTGGCAGCCTACCTTCTGTTTGTTTCCTTATTCACATGGCCTTCTTCCTTGGGCCTCCTCTGTGTCTTGATATATCTCATTCCTTTCAAAGACATCAAGTCACTGGATTTACAGTCCACCCTAATCTGGTATGACCTCATTTTAACTTGCTTCCCTCTATAAAAACCCTGTTTCTATGTAAGGTCACTTTCACAGGTATGGGGTTGGGACTTCAACATCTTTCTGGAGGACACAATTCAAACCACAACATCATCCAAGTCTCTAACCTCATGATATCCATCTCTTTGTGAGACATTTAAACTTTATATACTTATGCTTTATATTCAAAGACATATATTTTGGGGCACCTGGCTGGCCCAGTCAGTAGACCATGCGACTCTTGATCAACCATGTTGGGCAGAGAGCATACTTGAAAGATGAAAAATCAAGGACATATATTTCAACAGCTAATATCACCTCTAATTAATCTATTAAAATTTAACATTAAAAATGTTTTTTTGTTGATAAAAATACCTTTATTTTGTGTTGTAATTGAATCTCCTTACATGTTCTTAATGCTTTTTTTTTTTTTTTTTGCTAGAAGCTGCCTATTCTGAGTGTTCTGCTTGGCTGAAGCCTTAAAAATGTGTCTTTTTTTCTTCATCTGCTCATGTTTCAGCTTTTGGGCCTGGGGCTGCTTGCCTGTCTTGTGTGGGGTCTACCTTATGTGGAGATGGGGACTGTAGCAATCTCATTCCCTGAGGGCCAACGATACAGCAGCCGGTAATTTGTCATTTTCCCATTTGGGTCCCCAGGGGAAAACTTTTCTGCTGTTCTTGTCTCCTCAATTGCCATGTCTAGGCCAGGGGTCTTCAACCTGTACGCACATGGGAATTATCTTAGGAGTATTCGCAGTTAGCACTGGGTAGCAATGCCTAGTCCCAATCCTTGGTTTATTTGGTCTGGATTTCTAGTCCTTGGGCTAGATGCAGGACTTTTTCATTCTTTCATGCAACTGTGAATCCTTTGGGCATCTTGTTGAAATGCAGATGCTGGCTCCGGAGGTCTGGAGAAGGACCCGATTCACCATTTCTAACAAATTCCCAGGTGTTCTTACTGCTGCTGCTGGCGGTAGCTAGAGCCCAGGTTCTCAGACTTGGCTGTGGTTTGGGATCACGTAGTGAACCTCAAAAATACTAATGATTCTATCCCACCCCCAGGGATTCTGATTTAATTGGTAGGCCATGTGGCCTGGGCAATGGGATTTTTACAAGCTTCCCAGATGTTTCTAATTTGGAGAAGCACTGGGCTAGATAGAACTTTACCGGCCTCATGGCCAGGGTCATGAGCTTTGTTTAGTTTCCATGTAGTTCTCAGGAATTTCCCTTCCCGAAGAGATGTTGGTTCTCTGCCAGCCAAGGATACTTCATGTCCCTGGGCCTTTTGGTGCCATCCGGGCTCATCTCCATCCTGCAGGGAATAGGTTGCAGGTCTGTTCTCTCCATCCAGACCCCAGCAGAGCCCAAGACATTATTTATAATCTCCAGACTTGTCTGGCATTTTCTGCACTCAAGCGGCTGATAGATAGATTGGAACTGGGATGGCAGGGCAGTAGAAATATGTTTACATGGTTCTCTTCTCCAAATCCAAATCTTTAATTTCTAAGAATTCATTCTTATTCCTGACTTGGTTTTGCTTTTATAATGTAGTGTTTTATTTTAGAGAAGTGATATTTTAAACGTTGTTGAGGACTCTAACATGAAGGTGTTTCTTTCTTTGTAATCTCTTATTTCTCTTACTTTTTCCAAAGGTTTTCTTTTTAAATCTTGGTATTTCCCTTGCATGCTGCAGCCTTTCTGCAAATGTCTCATTTGTTTATATTTAGAATTAGGTGAGAGTAAGTCTGACTGCATGATCTATACTGCTAGTTATGGTTTATTGACTGCCAGGCTTTCTTTGGGCTAAGGCCCAGAACTGGCTATTAGGTTAGAGTACGTCTAGATAATAGAATGAGGAGCTGTTTATCTTATGGCACCAACCATAAGCTTTAGCTGCCTTCATTTTTTTTTTTTTTTTTTTTTGGTGTTGTTTGTTTGGGGTTGAGCATAAAGCTTCAGGCTACTAGAGGGAGGTAAGGGAGGGGGACAAATTGTTTCATGAATATCTCTACATAGACTTCATCTACTGCCATTTGTAGCCCTTTTTACTATTTCTTCCTTTTGTCATACATGTTGTACTTGCTGGGTGGGTTAACTTCTTCCTTTACCGATGTTCATGGTGCATGAGTGCCAGCCTGTGGCTTCCTCTGACATGCCTCATCTACTGAGATTCTTCCATTTACCTCCCATTGTTTATTGCTGGCTATTCTCTTTTCCTACTGGTAGGTTTAAATCTTTTAAACATTCCCTTACTATCATGAAAGAGTCTGAAAGGGAGAGGAAGATTTGCCCCTTTGCACAATCGGAAACGGTACAGCATCATCTTAATGAATGCAGGATATTCTATTTTGCTGCTGCACTCTGTTTAGTGAGTGCTCTGTAGTTGAAACTCCGTTTTCTTCAAATTTTTATGACTATAGCCAACGGTACAATGAACAACCTTAGAATAAACTCTTGGCGCAAACACTTTAGATAAAATCCTACAGATATAATTGTAGGTTAATTTATGTACATTTAAAATGTGTTATGCCTACATTCTCTTCAATTTAGGGTGCTCATTACGCAGGAGTCTCACCAACATTTGGTTAAAATAATTATTTCCTTAATCTTTCTTGGTTGTATAAGTTAAAGATTTTATCTCGTTTCAATACTACCCCTTTGAAAAGACTAACCACCCTATAGAAATAGCATTTCTCTTGTGCAAACCAGTTTCTTTCTCCCTTTAATTTTATCATATCATCTTCATAACATTCAATTAATCTGAATTTATTAGTCCCTCCCACTCCCTTTTAAGCTCCATGAGGTCAGGGGCATTGTCTTTACTCCGGTACTCCCTGAATTTAGGAAACTTTCCCTATGTTGTCACATGGTTTTCCCTCCCTGTATATGTATGTCTGTCTTAATCTTCTCTTCTTATAAAGACACCAGTCATGTGGATTAGGTCCTACCCAAATGACCTCATTTTAATTTAATTACTTCTCTAAAGACCCCACATCCTAAATTATGGTGCAGAGAAAGTACACAGTAAGTATTTTCTTTCTATGGGGGAAAGCATATTCTGGAAAGCATTTTTAGATAGTACCTTAGTCTATTATAAATGAATCAATTTCTAAGTATTTAATTTTAAGAGCCAAAATTACTCTACAACCTGGACCTTATATATGTATGTGGTTGTAAATACAACCCAACCACCAGAGGGTTTATAAAGTAGGGGAACCTTCCTTTCTATCTATGAAAGCATAGGAGACCTTCTGGTAATTATTAAGTGTATCCCAGAATTTATCCTTATAGCACTGATTTCATTGGAAGAATATTCACACTAAACTGCCTTTTGTCTTTCTTTTAAGCTCTTTTGCCCCATCCTGATCCTACGACTGGTTTTCCTGTGATTTTAATGGTAGGAAATGGAGCTACCAATACCATACAGATGTCGAAGAACCAGCCTTGCAGACAGCTGGAAGAAACAGGTGTACAGAAATCCAGGGACTATTAACATATCTAATTGAATAAGTGTTGGTAGTTACAAAAGTAATTAAGAATAAAAGAAAGCCGTGTGAAGTTCCTAACAAAAACATTGCTGGTAATCACTGCCAACTTAAAACTCATTTTGTGAAGCTTTCTGAAAAAAATAGGAACATTTTGCATTGAATATTACCTTTTGTCTTGTAATTTACATAGGTATCTTTAATGAACAGCTCCTTTATAGTTCCACTGAGTCTTTCCTGTGTTGCAGGCATCTTTGAAACAGCAGTATCAGCAATTTAGAGTCGGCAGGCTTCCTCTTGAATATTTATAGAAAGATTTCTAAAGTATACCTGCCAATTTTCTTTAAGTTGTTTTAAAATTACCATGTTTTCTCCTATACTAGAAACATACTTCTTTTACAATAAGAAAACGGGACAATTTTCCATCATGCCTTCTTTGTTGTTGGGATTTTCAGATTGAATTCCACGGATGGTTCCATATAACACTTCATGACAATTTTTATAATTATAACAGACACACGTAATTATTGTAAAAAAAAAAAGCAAAGGAAATCATTTAGATGGAAAATAAATAATACAGCCACATGGAAAGCATGTGTTTTTTATGTATTGTGGAATAATGTCCAACCGGATGGATTAATTTGCTAGGGCTGCCATAACAGAGTACCGCGGACCATGTGGTTTAAACAATAAAAATTAATTTTCTCACAGTTCTAGAGACTAGTAGTCTAAGTTCAAGGTGTTGGCAGGGTAGAATATTTCTTTTGAGACCCCTTCTCATGAGCTCGTGGATGGCTATCTTTTCCCTGTGTTTTCACAGGGTCTTCCCTTCTTATAACTATGTCCTAATCCCTTCTTCTTATAGAAATACCAGTCATATTAGATTAGGCCCCACCCTAATGACCTCAATTTAATTATTTCTTTTAAGACGCTATGAGGGCCTGGGGGTTAGGACTTCAACATATGAATTTGGGGAGGATACAATTCAGCCCATAAAATCAGGCTTTAAAAAAATGTGTGGTGTGTATGTATGAAATGGTTTGTTGAGGTGTTACTGAAATACAGTAGACTGTGAATAGTATGTATAATGGTATAAGCTTTGACATTTAATGTAGGCCTGTGAAACTTCCCACAATAATCAAGATAAGAAATTTATCAGCCTCAGAGCAAGTAATACCAGCCACTGGGTTAAGGTTGCCAGATTGTAGGGAAGGAAAAATTTTCCCTTCTTCCCTTCTGGGTTCTGTGGCTGGTGTAATAATTAAATTGACATAAGACAGATGAACGGGAGAAAAATAAATTGAATTTCATATATACGAGAGCCTTACAAAGGAGGCAGCCAGGCAATTGAGGTTATTTACCGTCCCGAGCTAAGGAAATTTGCAAGGGTCTGGGGCTTCAAAGGGGAGGGAGGCACTTCACAGGAAGATGAGAAGAGGAAATGTTTGGTAAACATATTGTGCAGAGCCATGAAGGTAAGTCTCTCAGAGGAAAAGTTATCTCTGGGAATGGGTCTCTTCCTGATGTAGGCCTCCTTTCTAAATTCTTTTAGGCAGTTAAGAGGGGAGGTAAAAAGCTTTTTTTGAGTCTGTTCTGTCTTAATTGGCGTCAGCTCCACATGAAAAAGTGGCATATTTTGGGGTAGTACATTCTGCCACCTTTCACCCTGAAGACTTTAAGCAAGTAACAAAAGGCCTTTGTGTCTCATTCTTCAGGTTTTTAGGATTTCTTATTGCTTGTGTTTTCAAATCTTGCAATGATGGACCTAGATGTGGATCTTTATTTCCTGTGCTGGTGCTTTCATTTCATCTTGAAGTCACAGGAATGAGTGTTGAGAAATTATGATCGATTATTTTTTTAGTAATTTGTTTTTTTTCTCTAGGTTCTCTGTAATCTGGTTTTGAAAATCCTATTACTTGGGTACAGATACTGGTATTTGTGCTTTGGTATGTCTTTATATTTGCTCTTATATTTTTCATTTCTTTCCATTCTTGGTGGGCTTTTCCTAATCTTATTTCCCAACTTGACTATTGAAATTTTTATTTTGTTAATATTATTTTGTAATTTCCCAAGAGCTCATTCTGGCTTCTTTTATTGTTATTTTTTTCACAGTCGCCTGTTCATGATTTATGGATATCATATTGTCTGGGCTATTCCTTAGAATACTAATTATAACATTTTAAATTGCTTTTTTCTTCCTCGATTTATCTGGGGTCATCTCCTCCTCTTTTGTTTGTTTTGGTCCTTCTTTTTTATGCCATATGTTTTTTTCCTTCAAAAGTCTGTTGATTCTCAACCATTTAATTTTACTACTGTAGTTCTCCCTAAACACTTCATTAATTGCTTAGTTAAAGTTCTTCCTTTCAAAAGAACTCTGCCTCTATCCCCTTTTCTTGACGGGGGGGTAAATGCCTTCCTACAGATCAATACCCCTGATTATCTATTATCTATTATATCCCGGCAAGCAGAGATTAAAAATTGTGGAAAGAAAGTTTTCTACATGTTACATGGAGTATAAGTTCATCTTCTTAGTCCCACTTTCCACTCCTGCTCTATACTGTATTAAGAAAATCAAGATAATCTTTCTAGGGATTTGTGGGTTGAAGAGACACCTTCTTTGCTACATTCTCTTCACATCTTTTTGATGTTACAGCATTCTTCTGTCTGCTTCATTAGTTAATGTTCCAACATCTACCTTCCAGAAGGTTGTTCAAATCCATCTTCAGCTAGTGCTCCCTTTCTTGTTTTCTTTTTATGTTGTTGTGGTGGGTTTAGACATTTAAAGATTCCTGTTTTTGTCTTCTAATCTTTTATGGTCTTGGCTTGACCTCAGTTTACCATCTTGAAGTTTGTAGAGAGGAGCAATACTGCCCGATTTAAAAATATTCTGGATTCAATGATATAACAAATGCCAAGTTTCTTATTCACATATTAAATAGTAGTTCCACTTTCCCATCACATAAGAATGTCTTCTTATAGACGCTCTGCCAGATAACTCCCCAGCAGAGGTACCCAAACCTAACGTTTACTGTTGAACTTCTTTGTCACAGGGAGCAGACATAATCTGCAACCATTCAGAAGAGGATTCTCTAGGTCATGGATGTTTTAGAAAACTGATCCTTGTTCTACTTTTCTTCTTGTTACTGCTTGTCCTCTAGTCAATAGTCTTCTTTCCTGCATCATTTCCCCCCAAAAAACATATTTGCAAAGGAGATTTCCATTGTGGCTCTTGGGGAAAATATATTTCAATCTTTGACCAAACTCAAGTATAGGAATTGATCATTCAACAAGTAAATACTCAATCCTCAATGCAGAATGCTAGGAGTTATGGATATTATACTGTACATATCCAGCAGGAGGTCAGGATCTCCTTGGTTGGACAGGGTAGAGGCATGGAAATATGTATGTGATATAATACATGGCATGAAATGCATCAGGCAAGTGCCACAGTTAATAAACACTTCAATCCGACAGAGAAAGATTTGCCACGGTTTTGTGATTAGACCAGGCTTTAGTCTCTCCTTAGAATACAAGCTTCACAGGGGCAAGGGCCTTATCTCCATTGGTTACTAGGCATTCTTTAAGCCTGGAACAGCGCCTGACATTTACTGTATACTCAATAAATGTATGCTGAATTAAGGAGTAATATAAAATTTATGTTTCAATTTAAAGGCATCAGGCAACTTGAACGGGTAGAGAGGAGGTGGGAGAATATCACACGTACAAAATAACACCTTAACAAAATACTAAAGGTAGAAATAACCAACATGAATCTGCAAGAGAATAGACCTCTCTGAATGAAGAGTTCATTTTGGAAGTTAGTGAGAAGTTGTGTGGTAGGTGCCGAGTAGCATGTGAAGGCCTTTCTAAAACAAGGAAAATAATCTGGATTTTCTCTCACTAGCTTTAGTGAGACATAAAAGATCATTGATTCGATATAAGCAATCATTTTGCCTGTTTTAAGTCTGTGAAAGGATGCTGTGGTAGGTAAATTTTCTAAAATGGCCTTCAAAGATTCCTTCCTTAATCCCTGAAACCTGTGAATATAATGAGATATCATCCTTGTTATTACATTATGTTATATGGCACAATTACCTTGAGATAGGGCTACCACCCAGGTGGGCCTGATCTAATTACATAGGTCTTTAAAAGCACAGTTTCCTCTGGCTGGCGTCCGAAGACAAGTCAGAAAGATTTGAAGTCCATGCAGGACTTACTGCACTGTTTCTTGTGTTGAAGCTGGAGGGGGTGAAGTGAGAAAGTGTGGGTAGCACCAGAGAGCTGAAGGAGAATTCCTGACTGACAGGTAGCAAGGAAATGCTGACCTGAGTCCTTTAACTGCAAAAAATTGGATTGTGCTAACAACCTGAATAAGCCTGGAAACAGATTACTTCCAGAGTCTCCTGGTAAAAGCTCTGCTCGCCAACATCTTCATTTTTTAAAAAAATATTTTATTTATTTATTTGACAGAGAAAGAGAGCACAAGCAGGGAGAGCAGTAGAAGGAGAGGGAGAAGCAGGCTCCCCGCCGAGCAGGGAGCCCGATGTGGGGCTCCATCCCAGGACCCTGGGATCATGACCTGAGCCAAAGGCAGACGCTTAACCATCTGAGCTACCCAGGCATCCCAACATCTTGATTTTGACCTGTGAAATGCTAAGCACAGGACCCAGTTGGGCCCACCCAGACTTCTAGAGATAATGAATGAGATAATAAATGGGTATTATTTTGAGTTGCTTAAGTTTGTGTTGATTTGTTATGCAAGAACAAAAAATGCTTATAGCAAGATTGGAGGAGC
This sequence comes from Callorhinus ursinus, assembly GCF_003265705.2. Classification (NCBI taxonomy): domain Eukaryota; kingdom Metazoa; phylum Chordata; class Mammalia; order Carnivora; family Otariidae; genus Callorhinus; species Callorhinus ursinus. Next base: position 26,421,837 of record NW_027397086.1, on the reverse strand, counting down.
ATGAGGCTGAAGTCAGAGAGACCAGGTTATCTGTATCTGTCCTCTATACTTGTTTCCCTACTAGCAAGGGTGATGTGACTTGAAGGTCCTTCGTAATTAAAAAGGGATAGTTGCGTAGTTTATTATATTCTTGAACACCTCTCATATGTCACTGTCATAGTCAATGACTAAATAAAAATGCATTATCTATGAATGATGGTATGTCAGATTTACTTTTGTTCAAAGTATTTACTATTTCTCCCTATAGGAAGGTTATCTTTCTTTGATATAAGAGTACGTCTTGTTACTATTTGGACAATGAAATATGAACAGAAGTGGCACATACCTCTTTCCATCAGAAGCTTAAGAGCCTTTGCATGGTTCTGCTAACCTTTCTCTTCCTTTTGCCAGGAGGCCTGGCTGTGTGGGTTTCCCTTCAGCCTGGGTCCTGGAGTGAAGGTGTTGTGAATCAGAACTGAAGCTAACCTATGACAGACATGAAAGATGAACAAGAAATCCATGGCTGTTATTGTAAGCCAATGGTAATTTGGGATCACTTTTTACCACAGTATGACTTGTCTAAACTGACTGGGTCAATTCTTGGTATACCAAGCAGAGACCTGCTACAACAAATACCGAAGCTATTTGGCCTTGGCTTTCAGGCGAGCAGTGGATCATGAAGAACTTGTTATTGAAACTAGAAAGATGGAAGCCTAGTTCTGCAGTGGTGACATATTCGATATAAAGTTTGCTACGATAACTTGGAAGGCAGATAGAATACCAAGTGGCCTCACGGCTTTACGCAGAGATGTGGGAAACAGAGTGTCAGTGGTGCTTTCTGGTTACTATGGCTGAATTTAACTGACCATTAATGATGGTTTTCCACCTGGGCTATAAAACAGAATCAACTATGGATAAAATAGACTGGTAGGCTGATTAAAATTCAGCCTTTTGATAAAGACCTAAACATGGATATGGCTTTCTGATCCTCTGCTTTATTACATATTTATTATATATATTTTATACACACACACATATGCATGACGTACTCTCAGAAAATTAAGACCTGCTCTCAGAAAATGTCAAGTATACAATACATTATTTAATTACAGTCACCTTGCCGTACTAAAATTTACACATCCTGAATATCTGGTATTTTGTACCCATTGATTAACATCTCCCTGTTTCCCCCACTCCTCAGCCTCTGGTAACCACTACTGTACTCTCCGTTTTTCAGAGTTCAATTTTTTTTAGATTCTAACACAAAAGTCAGATCATGTGATATTTGTCTTTCTGTGTCTGGCTTATTTCACTTAGCATAATGTCCTCCAGGTTCCTCCATGTTGTTGCAAATGACAAATTTCTTTCTTTTTTATTATTCTACGTATAGACCACATTTTTTTCTCTATCACATTTGTTCATCTGTCAATGAACATTGGAACAGTTGATATTTTGGTTATCGTGAATAACACTGCAATGAACATGGGGGTACAGATATCTCTTTGAGAGAGTGATTTCATTCCCTTTGGATACATACCTCACAGTAAGATTGTTGGATCATATGGTAGTTCTATTTTTAATTTTTTTTAGGAACCTCCGTATTGGTCAAGAAGGCCAATGGACTCCAGCCTACAACAGGAAGCTTCTAATCAAAAAGCATTCCCCAGCCCAGGTAGGGGGCTCTCTGACATCTGTCCAGCAGGGTTTCAAAATGCTGTGAACAATGACTACAGTGAGTCTTCTCCTTTCTGGTCGTAAGTGTTTACTGTGCTTTTTTGGACTTTACCATCATTTTATATTGGGTGTGTAGGATACAAAGATGTTGTTTTTTTCTAGGTCATTGGTCTCTGGATCAAGAGAAGAAACAACTAGTTCTAATGAAAAGATTATCACAAAATCTTGAACTTTTAGTATGAGGCTATGATTGAGTGGGACTTTGGGGTTTGATCCCATGAATAGGCTTAGCCTGGTGACTAGGTATGGCCCACTGAATGTGAATGGAAGTGATTCAGCAATATCAAAGCAGACGCTTTGCAAGTCATTGCATGGTCCCACTATCTTTTCTATTTATCATGAAACTGGTAGTCCCAAACTGGGCAGGGGTGTGCTCTTTTAATCTGTATCCAAAGAAGATATAAAGCAGATCCCATCGGTGGACATGTAACAAGAGCTAGAAAGAAACATAACTCTCTGAGGGTTTAGACGATTCTTTCCCCTCCCTCTTCTCCTTCTTCTTAGCATTAGTAGTACTACAGCTGAAGCTGACTGATATGAATGGTGATCATTTTACATAAATAAAAATAATTAAATACAACCACACACATAAACTAAACATATAAAAACATATAAAAATTCTGCTGAGCAATAGGAGGCCTTTTCATTTAAAAAGGCCAATTTTCTGTTTTTGAAATAAGAGCTGATGAAATTGACCTCAGGCATATCTTCTAGCAAAGAAATTTAATAGATGACACAATCTCTGGGGTGCCTAGAACATAGGCTGGAAGAGGTAAAATACTATTTCAATAGGTCAGGAAGATGAGAAAATTGAGAGAAGGAAGCAGCAGCTGGGAAGTGGAGTGCCTGGGTTTTATTACTGGAGAGTTCTTTTCATAGATTTCTGTGTGAGTGTGATTACTGACCAACTGCAATTAGCACCTAGGATGGGACTTACCTGAAATTACAGTTCTGTTCCTAATGATTAAACAGAATAATCTCAAAAATCTGAGAGAACTTTATAAAACACAAAGAACTTTCATCTTTTCAAAAGAGAAAAAAACAAATAAAGAACCTTTAGTTTTCCCTTATGTAAGATTGCCCTCATATCAGTGCAGTGTACTTAGATTTTGTGTAAAATTGGGTAAGTTGACCCCCATGTATAAAGTAACACTTTGGGAAGGCACATGGTTGATGGGTTGAAGGCCATACTTCATAGCAGACATGTATATGTTACTACCTAGAGTTAGCCAAACTGTGAGGTTTAAGGACACAGTGCAAGATTGCCCTCACTTCTGATGCCAACTGTAAATTTGGAAGGTTCCCCAAACTACTCTTAGGTTAGATAACTTTCCAGAAGTTCTCACAGAACTTACTGAAGTCTATTATACTCATGGTTAAGGTTTATTATAGGGAAAGGGTGCTGATAAAATGAAGACTAATGAAAATAAGGTGATGGTTGTGTTAATTAACATTATTGTGGTGATCATTTTGTAATATATATCAAATCATCATGTAGTACCCCTTAAGTTTATACAATGTCCTATATCAATTATATCTCACTAAGGCTGGGGGGAAATTTAGGTAAAGGAAGAGACACAGGATAGAGTTTGGGAGGGTTACAAAGAAGCTTCCATTGTCCTCTCCCATGGAGTTAGGAAGTATTACCTTCTTAGTGTCAATATGTGACACACTCATGAAGTTTTGCCAATCAGGAAAGCTCACTTGAGCTTTAGTCCATAGTTTTTATTTGGGCATCATTATATAGGCATGATTGATTGATTGCTCACATGATTGAGCTCAGTCTTCAGGTTGACTGGTATAGAATGATTCAAAGCCCTTACCTTATAGCCAGCCCCCATTTTAAGACTATTAGTGTGGCTGGCCACACCCTAAAATCCAGGGTGGCCACCCTCACCTAAACAAAGACATTCCTATCAAGTATGGCATAAATTACCTTCCAAAAGTCAAGGGAAAAAGCCATTATCTCCCTTTGGGCAAAGCCAACTTTACCACATACTTGCCTATGAGAAAAGATTACGTTATACTTCAGGGAGACAGAAAGTAACTTGTACTTCCAACAATGTCCGAGAGAAGGTAAGGTGAAAGGAGTGTGAAGGATGAGCTTGCTTTCAGTAAGGATGACTTGAGATCAGTAAATAGGAGACTGTGCCCTAGGGCTGACATGCAAAAGGAAGGTATCTTGGAATCCTGTGCCTCACAGTGTTCATTGCATATACCCCTTCCCAAACCCCCTTCCCAAACTAGATGCCTGACCTCTGGCATCATTTTCCCTATTTATGGTCCAAATGGGAACTTTTGGATCTGGAATCGGTCATTCAATATATCTGGTATCTTTTCAAGTTCTTTATCCCATTCATATTTATGAGTGTGCTTTCTTGTTTGTTTATAGATGAAACTTTGGAGAGAACAAAGCAAGGATGTATTTGTGGTATTGCACTGAAATTTTTATTATATGCAAAGTTTGGGGATATTTGTTTAATGGATATTTCTTATTCCATCTTCTTTAATAATGACAGGAGAGAGAATAGAAAAAGTGTTTATATTCCTAGGGACTGTTTCAGGCCTGCCCCAGCCCATTACCAAAGATTCACAACCATGGGTATATGACCCTGAAATTTTTCATAATTTTGTTCTTTATGAAAAGACCCTGGGACTACACTCTTATGTTCCCTTCAGATTTTAGTGGCAGCCAAAGGCATAAACAAGATTCCTGCATATTATAACTCTACCCTGGTCTCATTTATTGTTTGCACTAGTGGAATCATAAAAATAGCTTAAAGTAGATTTATTAAACCCACTCAGCTCTCTAAAAATTGCCTTAATTTGCACTTTAAAAAAACTTTCTAGCTATTCATCAGAGATCACAAAAGTTGAAAGATAACCAATGTGTTTGAATTTGCCTAATTTGGTATCATAGTAACAAAGAATGTTGACGTAAGGAAATTCTCGATATACCCAAAACAAATCCCTTTAGAATGTTTAAATTCACCGCATATTCATTGAATACCTTCGTCCTAGAAAAGAATAACCTCTATTATCACAAGACTACATAAATACATCTCCTAGGTGAGGTAATATTTAGCTTGAAGTATCTTGCTTAGATGTGGGTATCTGAGACTAGCCAAAGGCTTCGATCACACAGAAGCTTGCAGGGCTATCATAGCAATGTGAACTAGAGCAGTTTGACTGTCTTGTTACATAACCGTTACTCTCACAAAGTTTAATGATCATGATAAAATCCAATGGTGATAGGAGTTTAGGGAGTACATTCACTGCTGGTGGCACTGTTAGAGGATTTAGTCTTTCCACAGAACAATTAAGTATTGTCTAAAAAGGGTTAAAATTGCCCATGTCCTTTGACCAAGAATTTACCCCAAAGAAAAAAGAAACTCAATTCTAAGTCATTCCCTGAATTGTAGGGGCTTTTGATATTGAAAAATTGGAAATAACACAAATTTCACTTACAGAGAATAAACTCTAACATATAAACACTGTGGGATTCCAAACAGTGAGAAGGTATTTGAGGGTAGCTTGCATTGCTTCCCAAATCTATGTATCAACATCACCAAGGGAGCTTTTTACTTCCTTGTCTGATACATCTTCTCCATAGATGGTATATTTATCTGGACTCACGGCATAGAGGTGACAAATAGGATGGGGAACAAAATGGGGCCATTGGCAATATTTGCCTTTATGGGTTTTGTGAGAAACTGCACATAAATGATAACTGTTTAGTCTATAAAGCTGTTCACCACACTTGAGTACATAATTATTTTCACACAAATGCATGTCCCTGTCATCCGTTCATTAAGCTCCATGACATGGTGATGAGAGAGCAGAGGGTTCCTCTGTAGAGCCAGAGTTGGACATCCTGGCTGGCTACTCTATATAGCCTCTTTCCTTCACCCCAAACTACTTGATAGAACTTAGCCTAGAAAGTGTGAACCCAGTGTCTTTTCGTTTTTATCTTCAAAAGGGTTAAATAACAGAGGAAGAGGTATTAAAGAGCTCCTATCTAAGTGCATGCCAAAACTGAGACCGCAGACCTAGACCATTTTCTTTTAGATTCTCTATGAGAAGCCATACCTGTATGACAGGTGGAGCCATAGGCCTTCCACTTTCCCCCTTATCAATGTCTGTGACTAATGGTAGTGACACTATTGATGATACGGCTTACTCACTACTATCTGACAGACAGACTGGTCTTTGATCAGTGGAATTCCCAGTTGGAAAACGCTTGATTAGTTCTTTGCTTCCTGACTCTTATTTCATGTATTCATATATCTGTGCAAGACAGAGAACAAGAAAGTATCCAGGTCAAAGGTGAATATCTCAGGGAGAGTCCCTAGGCGCTGGTTAGATACTGAATTAGCTGACCACTTATGGTAGGATTCTTTAATTGCATTTGAATCATCTGCCACTGGAGGGCACTATTAGAATAGCTGTGGAAAGGGTAGCTCTAGAACGAAACACTAGCCATCAATGGCCACTGGGCAAAGATCAGAGTAGGTGAGGAGGCAAAGGTTAGAGTAAGTAAGGCTAGGGAACTTGGCATTAAAAGTTTCAAACACATTCTTTATTCATGCTTAATAAAATGTGCAGGTCCTCTACAATCCACTGAACCAGAGTGGAGGTGAGTTGAGCTATGTTGGCTTCAGACATGCTGTTGTGTGTGCCACACAGCATTAGTTCACAGGAGAGTTCTTGAAATCCTCAACTTCTTGAGAATAGCAGCTCCAGTCTATTTCTCAGGTGATGGCAGAGGCTGGGGTGGTGAGTGAACGGAATTCTAAACTAGGCTAGGGTCTCAGGAGCTGGGTCCCCTCATGGGAGCCTCAGACTGAGAGATCCGTGACAAGGGAAACTGCTCTGACAGGTAGAGCAGCCTTCCTCAAGATGAAAACATAGTTCCCATGGGTGGGTGAAGACTGAGAACTTTAATCAAAGTGAAGGTCTGCAACAGTGGTCAGGCCAAAGGGAGTGGTAGGAGACTGAAGAGAACCCTTGAAGCTGGAGTTTGAAGACAGCTGTTTTACTACAGTGACTTCTAAACAAAACAAGCTTACGTTATTGGTGAGAAGAGGTCAAATGCAAAGGTTGTTCCCCCTGCCCCCACCACCAAGCTAGAAAGGAAGAAAACGATATGCATATTTTCCAAGCTTTTAGCATTTTGTGTTGCTCAGGGTGGAGATTTGGATTTACCTTTGTTGCGAATTATGCCTTTGTTTTGGAGGAACCAAAGAAATATTTTTGGTATGCAAAAGTAAAATGGAGACATAACCCAGACTTGAAGATTTTGTGATGTGAAGGAAGCAAACTACTTTGTGGCAACACTAAAGATGGTCCACATGATGGATGGGGTTACATTAGGTGTGGCTGTATCTTTGAGAGAATTATGTCTACTTTAAATATGGATCTAGAATGAACTATGCCTGAAACCTACTGCTTCATCTTATGAACAGAGATCCTGCACAAAGGATGTGTAGCAAGCCTAATCTTTATCTTGAATTATAGAAAAGAATGAGACTCAGTTTGGATAAACTCAAACTAGAGTGACATGTTAATATCCCAAACACTATCTGCGCTCAGCCTTTCTTGATGTTGGATAATTGGGCTCTAGTGTAGCTCATGTGGGTGAGAAGTCCTTGGGGGTTAAACTTTTCCTCTGAAGGTAATTCATTGTGTTATCAAACATCCTTGAGAAAGACTGGTCCTGGGATAGAAAACAAGAACCAGGGGGTAAGGGTGGGATAGAAGGAAGGTAATCTCGCCTCTCTTCGTCGTGGAGACTGTCTGGGATGGTCTGGGTTCCTGTGATACTGTCCAAACGCAAGGACAGATCTGGTCCTATAAGCTCTAAGAGGACATTTATCTAGTAGTGGTTATAAGCTACTCTCTGGGTTCTACTTCTCTTTCATGCCTCTCAAACTTCCGGTAAAGACCATTAAGATTTCAGCCTGTCTTAGCAATACTCTTCATGCTTGCAGCAAAACAGTTTTAGGGAGAAACGGACACAGGGAAGGGAGTGGGTAATCCCAGCCCTCAGGTCAGTGATCTGCAGCAGGACAGGGGTCAAGGCAGCAGGTGACAACAGGACATATCTGTGCAACATTTAATTGCCCTCCAGGGATTCTTGGTCATATTTGGGCAACCTGGTAGGGGGCTTCTAGCAGGTAAGCTGGATGAGGGCTTTAAGTCATTACAACTAAAATAGTTAAACCCAACAATGGCCTCACACTGGAGTTAAAATAAAATTCAAATCCTAATCAAAGCTTCCAAGGCCCTCCACATCTTCATTGCAGGTTACTCATTTCGTTGTGTTTCAGCCATCCTGGATTCTGTCCATTGTTTGATCAAGCCGCTCTCTCTCCCTCTGGCTCTGGGGACCAGGCCGTGCTGTCCTCTCTGTACAGGAGACTCTTTCACCAGCTCTGTCTTCTGTTGCTTGCACTTCAGATCTCGGTTTAATTGGCAGCTTCTAAGGTAGTCTTCCCTGACAATGTTTTTTAAGTGGACTCTCTTCTCTCCTTCCCTGTTTTTCTCTTTCACAGCATCTTGTTCACTTACTTCACGGTACTTCACAATGATAAATACATATTTGTTTATTAATTATCTATATTCCCTACCAGGCTACAAAATCCATGAAGGCAGGGGCTATGACTAAATGAGCACCACATGATGCAGTCCTAACTGCAGTTCTTTGATCATTATGGGCTCTTGATACAAAATTTTCATTAAATGAATAGTGTGCTTACTAATGACAATGTGACTTCGTTTTAGTTGTCAGACTGGTGTGGCCAGCGGATACTTAGGTTACATAAAGTTTCTTTTCAGAAGCTCTTAGAAGTCTTACATTCCCATGCATTTCCTCGGTTGGCATGTTGCCACACTTTTAAGAGAGACCTGCTTACCCATTTGCCACATGCTTAATGGCATATCAAGGTAAGTCCCATCTTTTCAGCACATTGAAAGCAAGCTACATGGGATTCTGCTTACTTTCCTTCTGTTCTGCTGTGGCTGCACTCTTGTTTCTTCCTGCTTTTAGTCTTCATCAACAAACTTTGAATCCACTTATGACCCCAACTTTGGTGTTTGCTTCTGGTTTTCTCAACTTCAACTTTTAGTACTCTTTAAAAACTTTGGTTTGTACTCAGCCTCTGTTTCTATTTCTGGCTCTCAGATTTATTACCCTGGCTTAACTATGGATCAGGATCTGAACTCCAGTACTGGAGTTTTGTTGATTGCCCAGCTGAGAAAGGCCAGAATATTTCTTGCTCAAGAGTTGTAGTGTCTTCAGCAAGTAGGTATATATCATAATTATGTTCTAGGTATTAGTGTTAGGATAGTAACACTGTATTCCTCCTCACACGGTCTCTTTCTTTCTCTCTTGATCATCACTCCACCCACACTAGACAGCCCCTGCATTTCTGAACGTGGATAAATCCCCACACAATGGGGCAGGAGTTCTGGCTTCTTGAGATGTCTCAGGGACTGGATAATCAAACCTACTAGTGCAGGGAAGTTAGTTCTCCATGGTAAGACCAATGTGAAGTATGAGACAGGAAGGGGCTAAGCAAAATTCTCCTCCTTCCTTCCTCCTGTAGGCTACTCCTTAAGGCTCACTTCCTCTTTGAAACCCTTCTGAAGGATTCTTGGATGTTGAGTGGACACGCCTGTTGAATGATCAGCTATGTCTTTTTGCAGCATATTCTGAAGGGAAAGAGGTATGATAAACACATTGCAAGACACGTAGCATCATATCATACCTTCTTTTCCTTGCTTCACTTCCTCTTTTCTCTTACTCATGCACCCTGTACTTCCACCTTCCAGGTAAAGTATTAGCACCTTTTTGCTTTCTTTATTCAAGTTTCAACTGGGGAGTATATCCGGAATGGGTCAGTAGGGCAGAAATTCTCGTGAAAAGTAACTAGGATGAATATACGAAATTAAATGGAGTAGTAGATTCTGAAGTATGACCCAAGGGAAATGGTCCAGATGAATTTTAAGTAAAGGATTTTATACACTTCCAGAATGTATTCCAGTGGGAATTATAATAAGAACACGTGATTCAGATATCAACTTTTTAAATAAAATGGAATATGTAAAATATGTAACTGACATTTTAAGTGATAGAATTCTCCACTAATTTCAATTAATCAACAAATTGAAGAGGCTTTTTTTAATGAAAATAAGCCTCTCTCTCTCTCTTTTTTTATTATACAGTATTTCTTTTAAATGAAGCTGTCATACAAATGTTGGCTATCATCTGTTTATGCTCAGAGACAGCACTTTTTTTGTGGTGGAGTGGCAGGAAAATCTCTCATTCTTAGGATGTATGACTTAAACAGTGCAACTATGCCAACTTACTAATGAAAACATCTAAGTCTGGGTTTTTCAGTACTAGGCAAGAGAAGGATAATAAAAGATCCTTTTGTGAAGGCCAAGTTGTATCATCCAAATAGGTCTCCCCTGAATATTAGTAGATAAAAGTCTTTTTTTGGTGCAAGCAATGACTGACCTCTTTTATTCCACTCACTGTGCCTAAAACACCTTATCTGTAAAAGCATAATCAAAATAATTGCCTATGTCTCTAGAGTTCTGTGAAAATTAGATAATGTCAGCAAAAGTGCTTTTAGTTGCTACAGTGGTATTATGACCTTTATTCTCCACTTAGAATTAGTCCTAAAATAGTTCCATGATAACCTCTCATTAAAGTTTTTGAGTCTGTTTCAAGCCAATGATATGGAAGGACAGTAGCTATAGACCATATTAAATAACTAATAGGTAGTGTTTGGGGATAGGAAAAGGAAAGAAAAAGGGAAGCGCAGAAGAAAGTTGTCAAACTTTTGACATAGAAGTTGGCTAGGGTGACTTCCTCCCTATCTCCTACTCTCCCTCTCTCCTTGGTGATCCTCTCTCCCTCTGCCCACCCTCCCTTCCACTTAACAGATATTTATCACAGGACCAAATTACTTATATTTGCTGGTAAAGAAGAGCTTCCTGGGAAGCTCTGAGAAACTTCCTTCTCTGCCAGCTCAGTTCTTTGGTTTAATATAGAATGGAAGGAAGAAGGGAAAGGAGAGAACTAGAGGTGCTCTGGGGAAGGGGCTGAGGGATGGCTTATTTTTCCAGGGTAGTTGGGGTCTGAGAAATAAGAAAGTAGACAAGATGAGTGAAGAACATGCTAAAAAGGGGAAACTTTCTTTTTTAAAAAAGTTATTTATTTACTTATTTGAGAGAGAGAGAGAGAGAGAGAGAGGGAGCACAAGCAGGGGGAAGGGGGAGAGAGAGAGGGAGAAGCAGACTCCCTGCTTCTCACTGAGCAGGGAGCCCAATGCAGGACTCAATCCCGGGACCCTGGGATCATGACCTGAGCAAAAGACAGACACTTAACCAACTGAGCCACCCAGGCGCTTGAAAAAGGGGAAACGTTTTTAAAAAAGAAATTATTCACATATGTCTATTTTAATGGGTAAAAAAAATCAAGTAAAGAGTTTGAGCTATTATAAAATTACTTTTTGGTAATTTTTTTTTTTAAGATTTTATTTATTTATTTGACAGAGAGAGACACAGCGAGAGAGGGAACACAAGCAGGAGGTGTGGGAGGGGGAGAGGCAGGCTCCTGCAGAGCAGGGAGCCCGATGCGGGGCTCGATCCCAGGACCTTGGGAACATGACCTGAGCCGAAGGCAGCCGCTTAACTGACTGAGCCACCCAGGCGCCCCTCTTTTTGGTAATTTTTTTAAGAACCTAAAGTTCCTAAAATGAGTTAGATGCCAGGGAAACAAAGTAAGAGTAGGAATAGCAAAGAGGAGTTGGCATATAAAATAATGAGGAACATAAATTGTTCAAGTTGTTGTAGCAGAAATACATACGGGGTACTTTGGGGACAGTGGGGAAGGAGTCACTATTTCTATAGGGAAAGAGACAATTAAGGGGCCATAGAAAGACCAGTTTTAAAAAGACAAACACATAAAAACTTTTCTTCAGAAAAGTTTGTCAGAAAAAAAATCATTTGGATTTCAGTGATCTTAATTGCTGTGATTAAAATATTATATCCCACCTGCTTCTTTAGGTGGTCTGAAAGCAGTCCTTATGAAAGGCTGAAATGTTATTTTAAAAAACAGTTTCCTTTGAGGAACCCCTGGATGGCTCGGTCAGTTAAGTATCTGACTCTTGATCTCAGCTCAGGTCTTGATCTCAGGGTCGTGAGTTCAAGCCCCGCATTGGGCCCCATGCTGGGTGAGGAGCCTACTTAAAAATAAGAAAGAATAGTTTTTGGGCACCCGGGTGGCTCAGTTGGTTAAGCGACTGCCTTTGGCTCAGGTCATGATCCTGGAGTCCCAGGATCAAGTCCCGCATCGGGCTCCCTGCTTAGCTAGGAGCCTGCTTCTCCCTCTAACCCTCCCCCCTCTCATGTACTCTCTCTCTCTCTCTCATTCTCACTCTCTCAAAATAAATAAATAAATCTTAAAAAAAAAAAAGAATAGTTCTCGTTGAGAAAGCCCAGTTTTCCCAGTATCTCACAGCCTCTGCATAGTGTAAAATTATTTTAAAATGGAGTCACTTGATTTTGGTTGTGGTCATCTCCTATTGGAATGCAGGGGAGATGCTAGCCCTGCGTTCATGGATAGACTTTCCACAGTTTCTTGAGGTGCATGTTAATTATCAGCCAACACTCGAGGCTGATCTAGAAGAGGCTGGAAATCCATTTGTCAGGATATCGTGGAGGATACACAAACATCAGAGAGCAAGTTGGATTGGAGAAGCACTCAGGTAAATATCCAAGTCATATGTTCATGATTTTATGAATGTTTTTATCCCTGCAGCTGTTTATTTTAAAATATATCTTTTTAAAAGCATTTTTTTCTCATTAGAAAAATACATTTGTCACATAATTTTTGGACAATAAAAGAAAAAGAAAGAAATTGTCCATAATCCCTATACCAAAAGAGAATTCCCTTCCTCCTTCCCTTTCTCTGCTTCCATTTAAAAGGAGCACGGAGTAGTATTCACAGCAGAAATAATGTCAGGATTCAGATTCTCATTCTGCCACTTACTAATCATGTTACCAGCGCAAGTTGCTTTCCCTTCTCCGTGCCCAATTTTCTCAACTATGAAATACAGACAGGAATAGTACCTACTTCCTGGGTTTGTTATGAGCTTAAATTAGTCAGTAAATGTAAAGGATTTAGAAGAATATCTGGCTCACTGTATATGTTATGTAAATATGGGTTATTATTATTAGTGATTAAGAACATAGACTTTTGTGCCAAACTGGGTTTTTCCTATTAACATTTCTTAGTAAATTTAAATGGAGGGCTGAGAGATAATGCTGGTCCACATAATACATCTTTCCTCAAGCTCCCCACCAAAATATTTACTTGTTGCTTTTAAGTGGTATTAATTAAAAAATAACATTCTTAGTTTTGACCTGAAGTCCCTCCTTATATATGACCATTAGGCTCACTGTTAAATGCAAAAGTGCTGTGTGACCTTGGGCAAACTACCTAATTTTCTTTACTCAAATTTCTTACTCCTCAGTTAAAACTTAAAAAAAAAATTTTTTTTTAAGTAGGGTCCACACTGGGCCTACTTAAGGAAAAACAAAAACAAAAACAAAAGACCCTCACAACCCTGAGATCAAGACCTGAGCTGAGCTCAAGAGTCAGATGTTCAACCGAATGAGCCACGCAGGCGCCCCCTCAGTTAAAACTTTTGATAACAAGTTCACTAAAGTTGTGAAATAATCTAGATGTCTGTATGTCACTGAATATATATTGTATTGTAGAAAACCCACCATCTTTCCCAGAATTCCTCCTGTTAGAAAAAGCCTGATTTTTTTCTTTTACTTTGAAAAGTTAATATGATCTTGATCCTCAACCCATTCATTTCGTTCATGCCATTGAACATCGGGGAAGCTCTTTGGTACACAAAATAATTCACTGCCCTTGAGGAGCTGAGAATGAGGGAGGAAGCATCCAGGTAGCAAGATGCCATTATAATTCAGCACGGAAAATGCCATAGCAGATGAGGAATAAATCGTTAAAGGAGATTGTGCTTTCTTGTCACACAAACATGAATATAATACAGATGAGGTAATTGTACCTTGAGATTCTCAGCTAAAAGGCTATATTTAAACATAGACCTAAGAGGCAGACAGAAAGGTATTTGAATCACTGGCCCATCTTAACTGGTACTGGCAAAGCCAATTATGAGCTCTTCTAAGTCTCGGTTTCCTTTTTTTTCCTTTTTAAATCCAGGTAGTTAACACCTACTTAGTGAGATCTTGTAAAGATGACATATAGATGAAAAGTATCTAGCAGAATAGCAGTAAATCTTCAAGTACAGCTTTTGGTTCCTGTTTATTTATTTATTCAATAAATATCTATTGAGTGCCCACTAGCATTTGGAAATTAATAGGGGAATAAGTTTTACAACATCCTCCTCACAGAGCTTACATTACCTAGTGGGAGAATCAGATAACATACACACAAGCAAATAATCCAAATAACTGCAGGCTGTGATAAGAGCTATAAAGTTAATAAAGAATGTTATATGAGAGAAAGTAAAGGGTTGGGCAGAGTGGGGCAGGTAACTTTAGATAGGTTGGCTAGGGAAGGTCTCTCAGAGGATAGGAATTTAAGCAAATACCTGAAAAATGAGAAGAAGCAATCCATGGTTGGGAAAAGGAAACTCATTCCAGGCAGAGAACAGAAGGTTTCTTTTCTTCCTTCTCTGCCTCCTCTCCTTTCTCTTGTTCTCCCCCCACAGTCTTCTTTATGGGGGAGGGGGTCACCACTAATATTTGGAGGCTTCTCATTCCTGGGCTATTTTGTTATGTATAATAGACTCAAAGACTGGTTTTCAGTGATTAAAAGTAAAATTAACCATACACAGAGTGTGTTTTAGAAGTCTACCATTGAGATAAATTTAGAAAAATAGTTTTGTAGATTGATTTTGTGATTCTGAGTAAAGATACATTTAATCTACTGTAGTGTTTCTCAGGCTTCTAAAAAATTACTTATTCTTTAAACTTCATGTTTTATAAAGCATTATCTACCCCCAAATTGCATTTATTAAGTGTTAATAAGCTTATCTTTCTATCTATAGTTCATAAAAACCATCAATACAACTCAGTTTTTGGTTGAATCAGATCCCTAATAAAGGAAAGTCTGACTGAAGGCAGAATTTTAATTGTTCTTTGTATTACTGAGAGTAAGCACATAGTTTCAAAAGGCTTTTGTTTTATAAAAAGCACTTTGGGTCACCTGGGTGGGCTCAGTTGGTTAAAAGTCTGCCTTTGGGGCGGAGCAAGATGGCGGAGGAGTAGGAGACCTGGATTTTGTCTGGTCTCAGGAATTCAGCTGAATAGGGATCAAACCATTCTGAACACCTACGAACTCAACAGGAGATCGAACAGGAGAGTAGCAACAACTCTCTGAACAGAGAAGCGACCACTTACTGGAATATAGGACGTGCGGAGAAGTGAATCCGAGGCGATATTCGGGAGAATAGACGGCGGGGGAGGGGCCTCCGTCGGCTGCTTCTGGCAAGTGCTAGAGCCGCGGAGCACAAAATTGGAACTTTTAGAAGTCGGTTCCGCTGAGGGACGTCACTCCAGTGGCTAAGCGGGAGGTGGAAACCTCACAGGACAGTGTGGACTGAGGACCCTCAGGGTCACAGAAAGACCAGGGGTGCCTGAGTGCGGCAGAGCTCCCAGGTATCGGAGTGGGGAAGCCGGCTGCAGAGACGGAGCCGAGGTGTGGGCTCTCAGCTTGGTGGTGGTGCCATAAACTGTGATCCGCGGCCCAGTTGGGCCACTGCGCCTCTAGCAGGGACCCAACAAGCAGCAGAGCCGGGGGGACTCCCCTTCCTCCCCTAGGAGGAGCGGCGCGGGAGTGCACCACAGGGATCTGCTGGGTTTGGAGACTCCACACGGGGTCGGGTGCCAGAGATAGAAACGCTCAGGCACAGGCTGGGTGAGCACGGAGTGTGGTCGGAGACTGGGGAGATGGGAGTGACTGCTTTTCTCTGGGGGCGCACTGAGGAGCGGGGCCCCGAGTTCTCAGCTCCTCTGGGCAGAGAGTGGGAGGCCACCATTTTCACCCTGGTCCTCCAAAGCTGTACCGAGAGCTTGGAGGAAACAAAACCTCCTGAGAGCAAACCCCAGCAGCTTGCTTAGGCTGGACCGACAAGGGCGGGGCAATTCCGCCTCCGGCAAAGACATTTGGGAACCACGGCAACAGGCCCCTCCCCCAGAAGATCAGCACGAACAGCCAGCAAGCCAAGACCAAGTTTACCGATCAAAGAGAACGGGAGAACTCCAGCGCTAGGGGAATACCGCACATAGAATTCATGGCTTTTTTACCATGTTTCATTAGTTTTTCAAAGTTAATTTTTTTAACTGTTTTTTTTTTTTGATTTTTTCTTTTTCCCTTTTTCAACCAACATCTTATCAATCCCTTTTTTAAAAAAATATTTTTATTTTTCATTTTTAGAGTCATATTTTACCCTTATTTTTGGCATATATATATAAGTTCTTCTCTCTTTAAAATTTTGAGATAGTTTCTTCTAACAGATCAAAATATACCCTAAATCACTAGTGTATGGCTTTGTACTAGTCTCCCGCCAGATCACAGTCTCTCCCTTTTTTTTTCTTTTTTTTTTAAATCTTCTTTCTTCTTTCAAACAACTTCTTATCAATTCCGTTTATAAAACCTTTTATAATTTTCATGTTTACATTCATCTTCCATCCCTTCATTGTATCAACCCTTATTTGTACATATATAAGTCTTTCTTCCTTTAAAATTTTAGGAGGCACTTACTTCTAACAGACCAAAATACACCCAAAATCTGGTGTGTGGCACTGATCTATGCACTAGCCTGATCATATTTGATCATATTCTGTTTTTTTTTGTTGTTCTGTTTTTGTTTGCTTTTATCTTTTTCTTTTTCTTTTTTTTTCCTCTTTCTTTTTCCTTTCTTTCCCTTTTTTTTTTTTTTGCCCCTGGTTTCAGGTCTTTTCTGATTTGTATAGAGTATATTTGCTGGGGACGTTGTTAACCTGTTAGCATTTTGTTCTCTCAGTCATCTATTCTCCTCTGGACAAAATGACAAGACGAAAAAAATCACCTCAGCAAAAAGAACAAGAGGTAGTACCGTCTGCCAGGGACCTACTCAATACGGACATTAGTACGATGTTGCACCTAGAGTTCAGAATCATGACTTTAAAGATACTAGCTGGGCTTGAAAAAAGCGTGGAAGTTATTAGAGAAACCCTTTCTGGAGAAATAAAAGAACTAAAATCTAACCAAGTCGAAATCAAAAGGCTATTAATGAGGTGCAATAACACATGGGAGCACTAACTGCTAGGATAAATGAGGCAGAAGAGAGAATCAGCGATATAGAACACCAAATGATGGAAAATAAAGAGGCTGAGAGAAAGAGAGATAAACAACTACAGGATCATGAGGGCAGAATTCAAGAGATAAGCAATACGATAAGACGAAACAACATTAGAATAATTGGGATCCCAGAAGAAGAAGAAAGAGAGAGAGGGGCAGAAGGTATATTGGAGCAAATTATAGCAGAGAACTTCCCTAATGTGGGGAAGGAAACAGGCATCAAAATCCAGGAGGCACAGAGAACCCCTCTCAAAATCAATAAAAATAGGTCAACACCCTGACATCTAATAGTAAAACTTACGAGTCTCAGAGACAAAAAAAAATCCTGAAAGCAGCTCGGGAGAAGAGATATGTAACCTACAATGGTAGAAACATGAGATTGGCAGCAGACCTATCCACAGAGACCTGGCAGGCCAGAAAGGACTGGCATGATATCTTCAGAGAACTAAACAAGAAAAGTATGCAGCCAAGAATACTATACTAGGCTATCATTGAAAATAGAAGGAGAGATAAAAAGCTTCCAGGACAAACAAAAACTAAAGGAATTTGCAAACACAAAACCAGCCCTCCAAGAAATATTGAGAGGGGTCCTCTAAGCAAAGAGAGAGCCTAAAAGCAGCAAGGTCAGAAAGGAACACAGACAATATACAGCCACAGTCACCTTACAGGCAATACAATGGCACTAAATTCATATCTTTCAATAGTTACCCTGAATGTAAATGGGCTAAATTCCCCAATCAAAAGACACAGGCTATCAGATTGGATTAAAAAACAAGACCCATTGATATGCTGTCTGCAAGAGACTCATTTGAGACCCAAAGACACCCCCAGGTTGAAAGTGAGGGGGTGGAAAGCCATTTACCATGGTAATGGATGTCAAAAGAAAGCTGGGGTGGCAATTCTTATATCAGACACATTAGATTTTAAAACAAAGACTGTAATAAGAGATGAAGAAGGACACTATATCTTACTTAAAGGGTCTATCCAACAAGAAGATCTAACAATTGTAAATATCTATGCCCCTAACATGGGAGCAGCCAATTATATAAGGCAATTAATAACAAAAGCAAAGAAACACATTGACAGCAATACAATAATAGTGGGGGACTTTAACACCCCCCTCACTGAAATGGACAGATCATCTAAGCAAAAGATCAACAAGGAAATAAAGACTTTAAATGACACACTGGACCAAATGGACTTCAAAGACATTTTCAGAACATACAATCCCAAAGCAACGGAATACACATTCTTCTCTAGTGTCCATGGAACATTCTCCAGAATTGATCACATCCTAGGTCACAAATCAGGTCTCAACCAGTACCAGAAGATTGGGATTATTCCCTGCATATTTTCAAACCACAATGCTTTGAAACTAGAACTCAACCACAAGAGGAAAGTCGGAAAGAACTTAAATGCATGGAGGCTAAAGAGCATCCTACTAAAGAATGAATGGGTCAACCAGGAAATTAAAGAAGAATTAAAAAAATTCATGGAAACCAATGAAAATGAAAACACAACTGTTCAAAATCTTTGGGATACAGCAAAGGCAGTCCTAAGAGGAAAGTATATAGCAATACAAGCCTTTCTCAAGAAACAAGAAAGGTCCCAAATACACAACCTAACCCTACACCTAAAGGAGTTAGAGAAAGAACAGCAAATAAAGCCTAAACCCAGCAGGAGAAGAGAAATAATAAAGATCAGAGCAGAAATCAATGAACTAGAAACCAAAAGAACAGTAGAACAGATCAATGAAACTAGGAGCTGGTTCTTTGAAAGAATTAACAAGATTGATAAACCCCTGGCCAGACTTATCAAAAAGAAAAGAGAAATGACCCAAATCCACAAAATCATGAATGAAAGAGGAGCGATCACAACCAACACCAAAGAAATACAGACAATTATAAGAACATATTATGAGCAACTCTATGCCAGCAAATTAGATAACCTGGAAGAAATGGATGCATTCCTAGAGATGTATCAACTACCAAAATTGAACCAGGAGGAAATAGAAAACCTGAACAGACCTATAACCACTATGGAAATTGAAGCAGTCATCAAAAATCTCCCAACAAACAAAAGCCCAGGGCCACATGGCTTCCCAGGGGAATTCTATCAAACATTTAAAGAAGAATTAATACCTATTCTCCCGAAACTGTTCCAAAAAATAGAAATGGAAGGAAAACTTCCAAAATCATTTTATGAGGCCACCATTACCTTGATCCCAAAACCAAAGACCCCATCAAAAAGGAGAATTACAGACCAATGTCCTTGATGAACATGGGTGGAAAAATTCTGACCAAAATACTAGCCAATAGGATCCAACAGTACATTAAAAGGATTATTCACCAAGTGGGATTTATCCCTGGGCTGCAAGGTTGGTTCAACATCCGCAAATCAATCAACGTGATACAATACATTAACAAAAGAAAGAACAAGAGTCATATGATCCTCTCAATAGATGCAGAAAAAGCATTTGACAAAGTACAGCATCCTTTCTTGATCAAAACTCTTCAGAGTATAGGGATAGAAGGTATATACCTCAATATCATAAAAGCCATCTATGAAAAACCTACAGTGAATATCATTCTCAATGGGGAAAAGCTGAGAGCTTTCCCCCTAAGGTCAGGAACGCGGCAGGGATGTCCACTCTCACCACTGCTATTCAACATAGTATTAGAAGTCCTAGCCACAGCAATCAGACAACAAAAAGAAATCAAAAGCACCCAAATCGGCAAAGAAGAAGTCAAACTCTCACTCTTTGCAGATGATATGATCCTTTATGTGGAAAACCCAAAAGACTCCACCCCAAAACTGCTAGAACTCATACAGGAATGCAGTCAAGTAGCAGGATATAAAATCAATGCAGAGAAATCAGTGGCATTCCTATACACCAACAACAAGACAGAAGAGAGACAAATCAAGGAGTCGATCCATTTACAATTGTACCCAAAACCATAAGATACCTAGGAATAAATCTAACCAAAGAGGCAAAGGATCTGTACTCAGAAAACTATAAAATACTCATGAAAGAAATTGAAGAAGACACAAAGAATTGGAAAAACGTTCCATGCTCATGGATTGGAAGAACAAACATTGTGAAGATGTCAATGCTACCTAGAGCAATCTACACATTCAATGCAATCCCCATCCAAATACCATCCACTTTTTTCAAAGAAATGGATCAAATAATCCTAAAATTTGTATGGAACCAGAAGAGACCCCGAATAGCCAGAGGAATGTCGAAAAAGAAAAGCAAAGCTGGCGGCATCACAATTCCGGACTTCCAGCTCTATTACAAAGCTGTCACCATCAAGACAGTATGGTACTGGCACATAAACAGACACATAGATCAATGGAACAGAATAGAGAGCCCAGAAATGGACCCACAACTCTATGGTCAACTAATCTTTGTCAAGGCAGGAAAGAATGTCCAATGGAAAAAAGATAGTCTCTTCAACAAATGGTGTTGGGAAAATTGGACAGCCACATGCAGAAGAATGAAACTGGACCATTTCCTTACACCACACACAAAAATAGACTCCAAATGGTTGAAAGACCTATACGTGAGACAGGAGTCCATCAAAATCCTAAAGGAGAACACAGGTAGGAACCTCTTCGACCTCAGCTGCAGCAACTTCTTCCTAGAAACATCGCCAAAGGCAAGGGAAGCGACGGCAAAAATGAACTATGGGGACTTCATCAAGATAAAAAGCTTTTGCATAGCAAAAGAGTCCATAAAACCAAAAGACAACCGACAGAATGGGAGAAGATATTTGCAAATGACATATCAAATAAAGGGCTAGTATCCAAAATCTCTAAAGAACTTCTCAAACTCAACACCCAAAGAACAAATAATCCAATCAAGAAATGGGCAGAAGACATGAACAGACATTTTTCCAAAGAAGACATCCAAATGCTCAACAGACACATGAAAAAGTGCTCAACATCGCTTGGCATCAGGGAAATCCAAATTAAAACCTCAATGAGATACCACCTCACACCAGTCAGAATGGCTAAAATTAACAAGTCAGGAAATGACAGATGTTGGCGGGGATGTGGAGAAAGGGGAACCCTCCTACAGTGTTGGTGGGTATGCAAGCCGGTGCAGCCACTCTGGAAAACAGTATGGAGGTTCTTCAAACAGTTGAAAATAGAGCTGCCATACGATCCAGCAATTGCACTACTGGGTATTTACCCCAAAGATACAAATGTAGGGATCCGAGGGGGTACGTGCACCCCAATGTTTATAGCAGCAATGTCCACAATCGCCAACCTGTGGAAAGAGCCAAGATGTCCATCGACAGATGAATGGATAAAGAAGATGTGGTATATATACACAATGGAATATTATGCAGACTTCAAAAGGAATGAGTTCTTGCCATTTGCAACGACGTGGATGGAACTGGAGGGTGATATGCTGAGTGAAATAAGTCAATCAGAGAAAGACATGTATCATATGACCTCGCTGATATGAGCAATTTTTAACCTCAGGAAACAAACTGAGCGTTGCTGGAGTGGTGGGAGGGATGGGGTGGCTCGAAGATAGACATTGGGGAGGGTATGTGCTGTGGTGAGCGCTGTGAATTGTGCAAGACCGTTGAATCACAGATCTGTACTTCTGAAACAAATAATGCAATATATTTTAAGAAAAGAAAAAGAAGAAGATAGCAGGAGGGGAAGAATGAAGGGGAGTAAGTCGGAGGGGGAGACGAACCATGAGAGATGATGGACTCTGAAAAACAAACTGAGGGTTCTAGAGGGGAGGGGGGTGGGGGGATGGGTTAGCCTGGTGATGGGTATTAAAGAGGGCACATTCTGCGTGGAGCACTGGGTGTTATTCACAAACAATGAATCATGGACCACTACATCAAAAACTAATGATATAATGTATGGTGATTAACATAATAAAAAAATTAAAAAAAAGTACTTTTGGTTCAAAAAAAAATGTCTGCCTTTGGCTCAGGTCATGATCTCAGGGTCTTGGGATCGAGCCCCATGTGGACCTCCCTGCTCAGCGGGTAGTCTCCTTCTCCCTCTCCCTCTGCAGCTCCCCCTGCTTGTGCTCTCTTTCTCACTCACTGTCTCTCAAATATAGAAAATCTTCCAAAAAAAACCAAAACAAAACAGCTAAAGGACAGTTTTTAGTACATAAGAAGACTTAGATGTCTGGAATCCCTGATAGAAGACCCACTAATGCTAGAGAATTAGAGTTCTAGATTTAGGCATCTAGAATCAAAATACTCTTAATTTTGGCTTTTAATCTTTCCTCAAAGTGATCTATGTATATGATTTGGATAATTCTTTTAAAATACTTTGCATATCACTTATCCATATTAAACATTCAAGTTTGAATATCAGGGGCCAATTTGGCATTTGCTCTAAGGCAGGTCCTGTACTACTCCTTTTTACATACTGATTAAATTTGTCTTCTCTGTCTACTAGGTTGTAAATCCTTGAAGGCACAGATCATGTCTATTTTTATTATTACTATGTCCCAAGCACACATAATAGTAGTTCAAAATTTTTATGATTCAAAAAACTATGTTATTTATCAGCATCTGGCCTGGGGTCTTTTGTGAGAAACCTGAGTCTCCACCTGAGGTCTTCTGCCTGGGATGCATCCTTTCTTAGTTTTATTTTCTGAAGAATTCTTTCAAGCACCCTAATGCAAAGTAGGTCAAGTTGCATGCACTCTCTGATTCCATTTATCTTGAAGTTTTTCATTGCTTTCAGTTTGGAAGTCTAGCTTTACTTGACCTTCAATGAAACATTTATTATGTGAGCATTTTAATATTTAATATTTTATCTCTTAGGGATTTTTCCATTTGCTTTACATTTTATTGGAGGTTTATGGGGAAAATGAAAAGGTCAAAACAAAGGAATGGCCTGGTTGATAGCAGGTGCCCTAAATAAGAGTCTTCTTTCTCCATATCAGCTCCTTAGAAAATCCTCTTAACTTCTTAATGTAGATGTCCCTCTCAAGTCTAAGGGACCCACTTGGTCAAATATACTGCATTGTGGGGAAGGCAGACAAATATTCCTGCTTTTAGATTTCTTATTGACTTCTACTTAATTGAATTGCTAGATTAACCCAGACTGTCCATTCTATCTGTAATATGCACTGATAGAAGCCCTAAGTAGTAGGTTGTATGCTCACTACTACCACTCCCACCATTTAGGCTGTTTGCTGATCATGATAAAATTGTGTTTGTTGGGACGCCTAGGTGGCTTAGTCAGTTAAGAATCTGCCTTCGGCTCAGGTCATGATTCCAGGGTCCTGGGATGGAGTCCCACATCGGGCTCCCTGCTCAGCAGAGAGTCTGTTTCTCTCTCTGTCTGCCGCTCCCATTGCTTGTGCTCTCTCTCTCTCTCTCTGACAAATAAATAAAATCTTTAAAAATATTGTGTTTGTTCATAAACCTATTTATTCCAGTTATTAACTGATAATATATGATTGATAAGGAAAATTATAGATTTTATTAAAATAGAATTATTGTGATAATGGTATCATGGATATATGCATATGCATGCCCAAACTCATCAAAATGTATAAATAAATATGTGCAATTTTTTGTATGTTAAGTATGCCTCAGGGGGAGACGAACCATGAGAGACTATGGACTCTGAGAAACAAACTGAGGGTTCTAGAGGGGAGGGGGGTGGGGGGAATGGGTTAGCTTGGTGATGGGTATTAAAGAGGGCACGTTCTGCATGGAGCACTGGGTGTTATGCACAAACAATGAATCATGGAACACTACATCAAAAACTAATGATGTAATGTATGGTGACTAACATAACATAAAAAAATTAGCATAGAATATTGCTGTTGAGGGAAGTTTCATTCAGATCAAGTATATCTTTGATATTTGTAATTTAAGTCCTTCTATTTACGAGCATTTAGATTAATGAAACTGGAAAAGCTTATGCTCTACATTTTGCTTGGTCTTAGTTGTTTACTTGTAAGTTCAGTAAGGGGGAAAAAAAAAACTCTGATTTACCTAACAACAGAAACACAATTATTTTTAAGACAAGTTTATTATGAATATTCTTAAACATTATTTATAAGAACAAGAATTTTGAATGGAAAAAAGAACTTGGGTAGTTATTTTATAATGTTTCAGGTTTGTTAAATCTACTTGAATCCCTTTACAAATTAGAATGAGATATAGTAACCTATCACTTGAAATTTCATGTAAGTGTCCTTAGGGAATGATGATCCTAGTTCTCACTCTTTAGAGTAGAACAACCTTAACTTTTCCCTATGACAATTACATTTCTCATAAATTCAATGAAAGTATTTCCACAAGGATTTGTAACTGCAGATTCCCAATAAAAGAGATATATATATAAAAAAAGTATACCTCAATAAAGCTTAAAAATCCTTAAAATATTTAAAAAATCAAATGAAAGGTTTGGAAAGATTCAATAAAGTCAGCTCCCTAAAAAATTAGGTGTGAACAACACAGCTGTAAAATAACGGAAAAAAAAATCAGAAAATTTTTCCTTAGTTTGTTTCAAAAGTATCATTAAATACTTTAAAGAATGTAGAAATTGTAAATGATGCATTATTGGTGCAATTTAGTAAAAAATGGCATTGGACCAGACAATAAAACAAAACTTTGGTCTGAAACTCTAAAATATAGGAAAAAGTCTCTTTGACATTGGTCTTCGCAATGATATTTTGGATATGACACCAAAAGCACAAGCAACAAAAGTAAAATTAATAAGTGGGATTACATCAAGCTAAAAAGTGTCTGCACAACAAAAGACACAATCAACAAAATGAAAAGGCAACCTACAGAATAGAAGAAAATACTTGCAAATCATATGTCTGATAGAGTTAAAATCCAAAATGTATAAAGAACTCACACAGCTCAATAGCAAAATAAGCAATCTTATTAAAAAATGGACAGAGGAACTAAATAGATATTTTTCCAAAGAAGATATGCAAATGACCAACAGGTACATGAAAAGGAGCTCAACATCACTAATCATCAGGGAAATGCAAATCAAAACCACAATTATCATCTTGCACCTGTCAGAATGACTATCCTCATAAAGATAAGTGATCACAAGTATTTGGTAGGGGATGTGGAGAAAAGAGAACACCTGTGCACTGTGGTGGGAATATAAATTGGTACAGCCACTACAGAAAACAGTATGGTGGTTCCTCAAACCTCTATTCCAAAAATAGAACTTTAAGCAACCCCAGTTCTGGGTATATATCCAAGGAAATTAAATTATTATTTTGAAGAGATATCTGACCTCCCATGTTCTTTGCAGCATTATTCATATAGCCAAGACATGGAAACAACCTAAGTGTCAGTCAATAGATGAATGAATATAGAAGATGTGGTGTATACATACAATGGAATATTATTCAGTCACAAAAAGGAAGGAAATTCTCTTATTGGCAACAATATGAATGGACCTTGAGGACATTACGCTAAATGAAATAAGTCAGACAGAGAAGGACAAATACCATATAATCTCTTACTTATAGGTATAATCTAAAAATGCTGAAATCATACAGACAGAGAGTGGTAGTTACCAGAGGCTAGGGGTTCAGGGAAATGGGGAGAGGTTGATCAAAGGATATAAACTTCCAGTTATAAAACAAATAAGTTCAGGGGATCTAATGTACAGTATGATGATTATAGCTAATAATACTGTATCATATACTTGAAAGTTGCTAAGACAGTAGATCTTAAATGTTCTTACCAGCAAAAAGAAAAGGTAATTATGTGACATGATAGAAGAGGGTTTCATTTTGCAACATATAAGTGTATCAAATAAACATTTCACACCTTCAATTATATCTCAGTAAAGCTGGAAAAATATCAAGGGGAATAAATGAATATTTATGTAGTTTGTTTTAAGCTAAAATATGAGTATAGCATTTTTTTTTTAAGATTTTATTTATTTATTCATGAGAGACAGAGGGAGAGAGAGAGAAGCAGAGGGAGAAGCAGGCTCCCAAGCAGCAGGGAGCCCGATGCGGGACTCGATCCCACGACCCTGGGATCATGACCTGAGCCGAAGGCAGACGCTTAACCATCTGAGCCACCCAGGCGCCCTGAGTATAGCATTTTAAAATGATTTTAAATGATTGTTCAACTAACTAAATCTGGGTAGTATAAAATGATTCTACTTTATCAGTGTCTGGAAATTCAGAGTCATGGATTAAAAAAAGAATTATAACCTTTACCTGAAGTTGGAGCTATTAAAACAGTGCTATTTTCTCACTTAGATCCAGATAATCATTTATTTATTTATTTAATCTGAGAAGAATTTATTAAAGGCAAAAATTAGAAAAAAATTAAAAATAAAAAAACCCACAAGATAAAATAACACTTGTAAATTAAACAGAAATTTTCCTAACTAATCCCATGTTAAAAAAGGAAGGTTAAAAACTACAAACTACTTAGAAATAAGAAAAATAAAAGCTCAATGTACAAATGTGATACACAACCCCCAAAATATTCAGAATGAAATTTATGGCCTTAAATACATGTATTACAAAAAAAAAGAACTTAATTAAATAACATCTAACTAGAAAAGCAGCTAAAGCAATTAGGAAGAAACCATAAAGATATAAACAGCAACACATATATCGATAATTATTAAAAACAACAAATTATATCATGCAACAACCATAAACTGTCTTTGAGAATTTCAACACATTGCATGAGAATTGTTTGTGCTTCCTACAATAATGTTGCAGTATTGATAATCTCACATCCTTCGTGAAATATACAAGCAGTTCTTTCTCCTCCTGAGTTCGCAGGTTGGCTGGTATGACCTGTTTCACAGTGGAGTTAGCTTGGGATGGTTCTGCTCCACATGTCTTTTTCACTCCTTCTGAGCCCCACAGATTAGCTAGGCCAGGGCAAGATGGCAATGGCCGAGTGTAAGAACAAACAAAAAAGTAAGTGTTAGAGCACATTTTAAACTCTTGCTTGTGGCCCATGAACTTATATCCTCATTGGTCAAAGTAAGTCAAAGAGTTAAAGCTAACATCAAGGTAAAGAGATATGTATCCTGTACCTATGGCAGGATAGACTGCAAAGTTATATGCTGAGGATATGAATAATGGAGGGATGAAGAACTGGGGTGAGAAATTTAATTTACAGCATCACGTATAAGCTCAAGCAAAGTATTTCCATGTGTAAGTCTTATGTAGTTGTGGATCAGAGGAATACAAATATATACATATTTTTTAATAAAGTTATAATAACATAAAATATATATATTGACTATGTAACTCTGCCAAAATTACCTCAATTCATATTCTGTTGTTCTCAGTATATTGCTTTCAGATTGTTAAAAATTAAGATTTAGAAGAAAAAAAATGGGAGAATATGTTAACAATCCTCAACTGATGAAGTATTTCTTTATCTGGGTACTGCTAACACACTTTGTAAATCTATACATAAAGCTATACATTCTGTGCATTTTTGCTCTCTGGATACTATAATTTTTTTTATATAACTGGGATTCTGGAAAGATGGCAATGACAACGATACTATGATCTTTCCATCTCTCCAGTAAAACTGACAGGCAAATAGATAGCAAAACAAAGTATCTACAGATGACAACCAAACTAGGTGAAAAGGCATCCCTACCAATCCCCAAATTCAAGCAGTTGGTTACAGTCCTGTGTGTGGGGAAGAAGAGGGAGCCATGAGAACAATGTCTGATAAAAGATCAGCAGACCTCCAAAGAGCCAATATGGACTCAGTGAAAACCACAGATGGCTGATTGCAGAAGAGCAGCTAAAACTGGAGGTATGCCGTCTCCAGCACAGGTCAGAGGCAGTACTGGCAGTAAGAAGGCCTGAAGGACATGGAATATACGAATACCATTCACTCTCAAAACTGACCTGTGAAGGCTTCCTTGTGGGACAAGGCCCCACTCTGAGGAGTAATGATGCCAGTGAAATTGAAATTGAACACAACAGAGATGAAAAAAAGAGAAGGTCCAGATCAAAGTTAGAGAGGGAAAGAGAACCAGGATTTCACAGAAAAGCAAGCCATTGTATTGCTGAACATTGTACAGAAACATTAGAAGCAGAACATCTGGGAAGACAGAAAAGCTTTCCTGAACTTGGCTTAATTATGTAGTTCAGGAATACTAATTTTACCAAAAAATGAAAAAAGGAAAGGCATAGATATCAAATCCCATGCAAACTTATTATAAGAATAAAGAGAATAAAGTACAGAATAATATCTCTACAGACAAGGAAAGCATGTCAGAAAGACATGCTCACAAAAGAGAGCAAAGCTGTATTTGTATTTGTATTTAACATCTACTGTGTTAAAATGAGCTAAAAGACATGAATAAAGTAATATGAACCTGGAAAAGCAACATAAATTAGAACTATTAGATCAAAGAACTCAAGAAAGAATTAGAAACAATAGAAAAATATTTCAGAGAAGAATACTGAAGTTGAAAGAACACAAAACAACAGCAACAACAAATTAATGCCTTTAGACAAGGTGAAAAATAGGAAAATTTAAAATACCCATAGAAATTGAAGGAAGAGGTAAAAAGATTTAAGAGGAAAATAAGCAAGATATTGAAAATAGACACAAGAAATTAAAAATACAGATAAGAAAAATCACAGAAGTAGAAAACCAAAGTAAGAAAATAGAATACATACTGAAAGCAATCACATAAAAAAAAAGATGAACCGTGAGAGACTATGGACTCTGAGAAACAAACTGAGGGTTTTAGAGGGGAGGGGGGTGGGGGGTTGGGTTAGCCTGGTGATGGGTATTAAGGAGGGCACATACTGAATGGAGCACTGGGTGTTATACACAAACAATGAATCATGGAACACTATATCAAAAACTAATGATGTAATGTATGATGACTAACATAACATAATAAAATAAAATTTAAAAAAATAACATAAAAAATCCTGAAGATAAAACAATAAAAATTCTAAACTACATATTGAGAAAAATATGTGTGTGCACCAGGGAATATTGACACTGAATGAACAGCACCACTGCAATAAAATTGCTGAACCTTAAAAAAATAGTAAAAGAAGAGAGAATATGTTTTGGGAACACCTAGAAAAAAAGAGCATGTGACTTATAAGGGAAAAGATATAATCTTTTTTAAAATGACTTTTTTAGTTTGTATTGCAGTAAAAATACGAAAAAAATTGTGATTAGAACATTTGGATTGAAATCACAGTTTCTGACATGTATAAATGAAATAGTCTTTGTCAGGTTTCTTAACTGGATGAAAAACTCAGTTTTTTCAGCTACACGATGCAAGTAGTGATCATACACATCTTACAGAATTATTGAGAGAATTAAATGAGATGATATATATATATATATATATGTACCAGATGTTTTTAAAAGGGTGATCTGTCATAAAAATTTATTTAAAATATATTTTGAGATAATGTTGTTTAATGCATACTTCTTAAAATCACTCAGATCTAATTTGTCCACTGTCAGGTGTAAGAAAGAAATGAGAAATAAGCTCAAATAGAGAGGATCACACAGTGCAATCTTATAAATTTAACTAACAGATGGCATAACAAAGGCCAATGCGGTGACCCTGAGTACCTCTTGGTAATTTGCCAGAGTCCCATCCCATTTGTACCTGACTCCCTCTAGATGATGCCTGAATTCCCATCCGGCATGGGCATTTAAAGGGATCTCTTTCTCTTGAGCAATCCTTAGCTCTCTTTTATCCTGGAAGCAAAATAGAGCTGATCTTTCCAGGACATTTCTGAATAGCATATGCTTCATGAGTGAAATCATACCCTTGCTGGGTAATTAATTAATCTCATTAGTCAACCAGATGAACCCAAACCTTTACAAGCAACCCCTGAGTAGGATCCCAGATCATCACAAAGTCAGGGCATCAGTACGACACTCTGACAAGGCCAATAGCTACTCTGCTATTAAGCACTTTTTAACTACCAAGAAGCAATTGAAGAGAATCTTCTGAGTCCTTTTTATTTTATCTCCAAAAACAAACTGAAGGCCATTTAAAATTTGAAGACACGATTTCTAAGAGGCTATTTGTCATAGTCAAGTGATTTATATAAATTCAATCTTAGAATGACATATTTAAAGGAGAAAATGTGAAGTGATTTTAGGTATATGAGTTGTAGTACAAATAGAATGCTGTTTTGGTGCTATGTTAATAAAACAAGTGCATATATAGGATGCTCTTTAAATGGGCACTTTTTTTTTTTTAATGTGATAGTAGTTTTTATTCACCAGGCATTTGTGTCAAGTACAAAAGCCTTTGGTCCTAGATAATAAAAGGACGATATTTTTGTAATCAAGTTGGTAATCCTTTCAAGATGAAAGTAGGCCTTCTTTCTGGACAAATATGAAATATAAACATCCCTGACCATTAATTGGATTTTTGAAATCAATGCCAAGGAAATGTAATTGACACTACAAGGTTGCCTGTTTCACAAAGTTCTATCACTTTTCATTATATTAGAAATCTATTCATATTCTGGACTTGCCACACTGCACAGCGTATAAAATTATGTTATTTCACCT
This sequence comes from Callorhinus ursinus, assembly GCF_003265705.2. Classification (NCBI taxonomy): domain Eukaryota; kingdom Metazoa; phylum Chordata; class Mammalia; order Carnivora; family Otariidae; genus Callorhinus; species Callorhinus ursinus. The sequence continues at coordinate 26,391,168 of NW_027397086.1, read as the reverse complement.
TGTTTTATATCTGGAGTCAGGATATGGATCTATGTGAACTGGTTCTAGCCCTAGCCATGGGATATCACCGCAGTTCTAATCAGGGAGTAAGATGTGCTATAGGTTTTCAGCCTCAAATCCATCTGGGAGTAGCATATAGTTCAATCAAAAAGTCCTCTTAAAATTTGGGGTCAAGATAAGATGTTCGCTCTCTAAACCACCATAGAGAGGATGAATTTATGGGTATCAAGACATGGCCCATTCTAACAATGGCATTCTAACTTTTTTTGGAGGTGTGGACCACCACAGCTCTGTTAAAGCATACAATCCATCCTTGCCTAATTCCTAACCTGCCTATGAGTGGTAGAAGCTTGCTTTCTTTTCTCCTTAAATCCAGGTGGCTCCTTGGGGTTGGGGGGTTTGCTACTCCTTCTAGTCTAGATTCTAGCAACCATAAGACCTAGAATGAGGGGTTCCCATCTTACTATCTGCCTAAGTCCTTGTCTTCTGATCTTGGATCTTCTCTTTCCAAGTATGATACTTGGAATATTCACTACATTTGGAAAAATAATCCATGATTTGTGGATTGCTCATGATTTGTGGCCTCTCAACAGAATTGTTCCATGATTTGTGGCCTCTCAACAGAATTGTTGAGATTGCTCATGATTTGTGGCCTCTCAACAGAATTGTTCCAGTGCAAAACAATAACTTTGGAAACATTACTCAAATTTTGAGTTATTAGACTAAAACAGATCACACCGTTTATATGGTTCTTCCTGAGGGACAGGTAAAGGCAAGACCTGACAGCTTCTCCTGGAGTATTCCAGGTCTGTATTCTATGTATCTATGGGAAATTCACATTTTCACAAGAAAATCCAACTGCCTGTAGGCACAGCATAAAGTTAAGACACAACCATTTCTCTAAAGATGGGTCAATACACATGAGCCCTGTTGCTGAGGTGCCAGGCTGGCTGCAAAAAAGCCCAGAAAAGCTTATTAAAACAAATGGCTGGATCTCATAGACAGAGAATCTGGTTTGGTGGGTTTTCTTTGAAACTCAAGAATATGCATATTTTCAAAAAGTGCCACAGGTGGTTCTAAAGCAAGACAAGTTTGGGAAACTTGATGGCCTTTTACATTGTCATACAGAGCCAGTTTCACAAATTACACCATTTCAGATGACACTTCTTGGGAATTTTCTCACTACAAATGATTGGGCGGCAAAAAACCTGAATCCAAAGCTGCTGCTTCTACAAAGTAGAGAATGTCTTAGTTTGAACTTTGAATTGATTTTGGCAATGAGTGCTTTTATACTCCTTATCAAATTAAAACGTTTTTTCAAAGATTCTGGCTCTAAAGTCACTCTATTTCTTTTCTACCCACATATTTCCAATTCTCTCAAGGAAAACATTTCACAATTACATGGACTAAGATAGCTCAGTTCTGAGATGAAAGGAGTTCCTTCCACTCCTTGAATCACATGCTATTAGACATATGTTATTATTGATACTAACCTGATTTAAACATCAGTGTGATGTGCATTTTAATTACTTTTCCTACTGTGGCTTTTAAAAATATCTGTCAAACCTGAAGATTTTGTCCTGGTTTTAGCCAATTAAAATTAATTAAATTTGAAAGTAGGAAATGTGCATTTAACAATAAGTAAGTGAGGAAAAGAGTTTGTCAAAACTGACTTAGGAAAATGGACAAAAGACTTGAATAGACCTTTCTCAAAAGGAGATATACAAATGGCCAACGGGTATATGAAAAGATGCTCGACATCACTAATAATTAGGGAAATGCAAATCAAAACCACAATGAGTTATCAACTAATATCTGTTAGGATGGTATTACCAAAAAAAAAAAAAGAAAAAGGTAAGTGTTAGCAAGAATGTGAAGCAAAGCGAACCTTTGTATACTGTTGGTGGGAATGTAAAATGGTGTAGCTATTATGGAAAACAGTATAGAGGTTCCTTAAAGAATTGAAAATATATCCCAAAAAATTGAAATCAGGATTGAGAGGAAAGAGCTGCCCTTCTGTGTTCACTGCAGCATTATTCACAATAGCCAAGGTATAGAAGCAGCCTCTAAGTGTCCATCAACAGATGAATGGAGAAAGATAATGTGGTATATACATACAATGAAATATCATTCAGCCTTAAAAATGAAGAAAAAAGCCTGCCGTATAAAATAAGATGGACAAACCTGGAGGACATTATTCTAAGTAAAATGAATCAGACCCAGGACAAATACTACATGATACCACTTTTATGAGGAATCTAAAATAGTCAAACTCATAGAAACATAGAGTAAAATGGTGGTTGCCAGGAGCTGGGAGCAGGGGATGTATTAATCAAATGGTACAAAGTTTTCAGTTATATAAGATGAATAAATCCTAAAGATCTAATGTAGAGTATAATGCCTATAGTTAACACTGTATTGTATAGTTAAACATTTGCCAAGACAGTAGAGCTCATGTTGTGTTCTTAAAACAAACCAAGCAAACAAGCAAACAAAAAGATAACTCAGGAGCAGGAGGAAAATTTTGGAGGTGATGGACATGCTTATTACCCTGATTGTGGTGATGGTTTCACAGGCATATGCCTCTCTCCAAACTGATCAAATTGTATACATTAAATATGTTCAGTTTTTTTGTATATCAATTATACCTTAATAAAGACGTTTAAAAAATTGAAATAGGTACATTGCATGTATTTATTTTTACTAAGCTGAGAAATAGACTGCTTTGTTTTTAAGGCTACTTTCAGCTAACAATGATGTTATTGTAAGACCTTTATGGCAAATCTTTAAAATATAGAAGTATTTTCTTTAGATTATTTCAATAAATAAATATGATCAAATTATTTTTATAAATGGACTGAGGTTTGGAATGAGAAAATCTATATTCTAATATCTGTTCTGCCACAGACTTGTGTGATGTTGGAGAAGTCATGATTTCCCAAACTTCATCCATTCATTGAACAAGCTTTTGAATGATTGCCACACATGCCAGATCCTGTTCTAGTTAGATCAGACACTTTTATTTTCATGTGTAAAATGTGAAGATATAATTAGATTGTATTCAAGTTCCCCTTCAGCTTTAAAATGATGAATCTAGGATAAAATTCACACTTTCTCTTCATAAAGATTAAAGAGGCAGCTTGGATTTTCTCTGGAGAGCTGAATTGCAATCAGATATTTGAGAAAAGATGTGAAGGAAAGCAATAACTCCCTTAGTATTGCTAAAGGTCCTCTGATGATTGTAATGGAAAATGAGTCAAATGGTGTTTGGAGCTTGAGGGAGAGGTTTGGTGGGCAAGGTGTACCCCAAGGCTCACTCTCACATTGAACAACAAATTGCTATGAGTTGTCACAGCAACAAGGGCAGTGGCAGCTGCAGCTGTGGTACTGAATATATTCAATACACAGGACCTGAGAAGGGGAGCTGGAATGAGTAAAGACACACACACACACACAGAGAATTCAGTAGAATGGGCCAGCCAGGCCAGTGTGATCTTTCCCTTTGGATGATGCTCAAGACCTCCAGAAGAGACCCTTCCAAGTGTAAAGGTCCGTTTGTCAGCAGGATTCACTTCTCCAGGTCCGCTTTCCAGGACTTATGTAACTGTACCTCTGGAATGGACTGATATTTAGAAATATGCCATGTGGTCCCAGAACCTTCTACTCCTCATCTGAGGGTGAACCCAGAGCTATTCTCATATTGGAAATCTGTGACACTCTGGAAGGCACAGGGTGCCACATTTTTATGAGCACCACATTGGATAATAATCAGTTTGATCAAGGCTAATCATTTGCTCTTCTTTGTCCCTTAGCAATAACCCTGGGCTGGCTTCTCACTCAGACTACAAAGATGGGAAGAAATCATTTAGGAAAGGAAAGATCTAGTGCCTGATCTCAGTAGATGCTGCAGATGTGCAGCTTATTAAGAATGCATATTCCTGGGTGAGTATCCACTTTAAACTCAAACTAGCAATAGGGGAATTATAGTCAGGGGGACTTATACATATAAGATATTTCAAAAGATCTGAGTTATCACTTAACCTGGGACCTGAAAGATGCCAAAGATAGTTATGATGAAGGAAGATTACCCTAGGCAGGGGGAATGGCAAGGTCAAAGTCCCTGTGACAGATATAAACTTGGATGGTGAAAGAACAGAAAGCTGGCTGATGTGGACTGAGTTAGGGAGCAAGGAAAAGCCTGGTATGAGATAAGGGCATGGGGACTGGATGAGGCTGTTAGCAATGGAGATGGAGTAAAGTGGATACATTTATCATACAAAGGGAAAAGTGATGGATTGATTAAAAGGGCGAGGAAAGGAGGGACATAAATGCTACTACCTATGTTATTGGTTTGACCCACTGGGTAGATGGTAGTACCACTTAATAAAATAAGGACAAATGGAAAGAGAAAGAAGTTAAGGTATTGAGAACCAAGAATTCTGTTTTGGACTTTTATCACAAAAATAAATCCGTGGAAGAGAATAAGGTCTTGAAAGTATTACAATTATGAATAGGAAATTTTAAAAAATCACAAATATTTCAATACTATAAGTAGAGAATAACTTAGGGAATAGAAAATATTGATGTGATTGGCTACTCATCAGGAAAAAATTAAGCTGGAGTATTGCCTCATATACAAAAACATTAATTCTAGATGGATCAACAATTTAAAAAATAGAGCTGGAATAGCTAAATTTATCTGCATAAAAAAAAAAACTCAACTCTTACCACATGCCATACACAATAATTAACTCAAAATGGAACAGAGGTCTAACCATAAGATCTTAAATTATTAGATAGTTAGAAAAAAACAAAAGCTTTGTGACGCTGGGTTAGACCAAGATTTCTTAAACATGCCAGAAAAAGCAAAAATTAAGAAATTGATAAAATATTTTTATCAAAATAAAAGCCTTTGTTTTTTGAAAGACACAGTTAAGAAAATGAAAAGACTAGCCACAGATTGCAAGAAGACGTTTGCAAAACATGTTTTTGACAGAGGACTTGCATCCAGAATATATTAGGAACAGGTACAACTTAATAAGAAAACAACCCAAATTTTTTTAAAAAGAGGGAGAGACTTGGACACTTCACCTATAAATGGCAGATATAAGCACATAAACAAGATGCTCAGCATCACTAGTTATCTTGTAAATTCAAATTAAGACTGCAATGAGAGATCACTGCACACCATTTGAATGGCTAAAATTAAAAAGCTTGACAATACCAAGTGCTGGGGTGAATGTGGAAAAACTGAACACTATACATTTCTGTTGTGAATGCAAAATGGCACAGCTATTTGGAAAGACAGTATGGCAATACTTTCTAAAGTTAAACATACACTTGCCATATAACCCAGCAAGCTCACATCTAGATATTTACTCAAAAGAAATGAAATAGGTATGTCTGTACAAAGTCTTTTACTCAAAGACTTTTGCATCTGAGTAAATAATAATATTGTAGTATATAATAATACTATAATAATGTAATAACAACATTATGTGTAATAACCAAAAACCAAAAGTAATTTCAAATATTCATTAACTGGTAGATAATCAAGTTGTGCATTATCCACACTATGGAACATCATTCAGCAATAAAAATGAATTAAACATTAGCATATGTGAAAATGTGGATGCATCCCAAATATACAAATGAGAGAAGACAAACACAAAAGACTACAAACTTCATGAGTCGATTAATGCAAAATTCTAGAAAGGTAAAGCTATAGAAAGAGAAGGCAGACCAGTAGTTGCCTGTGGCCAAAAGTCAGGAGAGGGCACCAGCTGTGAAGTAGTATGAGAAAACATTTTAGGATGATCAACAGCCTGATTTTGGTGGTTACGTGACTATATAGAATTACAAAAATTCATCAAGCTGTACGCTTAAAATGAGTGAATTTTGTTGTATGTAAATTACACCTCACTAAGACCAAAAAAGTAAATAAAAATAAAACACTAAAATCATTAGAAGAAAATTTAGGAGACTTTATAATCTCAGGGTAAGGGATAACTTCCTAAACAAAAGAGTAAAAAGCAGACATATTTGACTACATAAAAATTTAAGAATATATATTACAGTAGGAGGCTAACCAGAAATGGTAAACCATAAAAGAATACTTGTCACCTATATGCCTGACAAAGAGTATCTCTAATGAGTAATAAGATCTTACAAATTGTTTTATATGAAAAAGACAACACAGTAGAAAAATATCCAGGGTGTACAAAGGCTAGAGAGAGAGTACAATGCCCAAATGGCCAAGAAATGTGTGAAGAGAAACTTAACCTCACTAGTAGTGAGGATAACGAAAATTATAGGGTATGAGACCATTTTCATCCATTAGACAGGAAAAATTAAAAGAAGCAATGACCAGAGAGTGTAGGGAAGTGGGCCACCTCACACATCATTTAATCCAGCAATCCCACTTTGGGGGCTCTAGCTTGTTGAAATAAATGCACTGATACATGAGGCTATGTACATACTGTACAACAGTATGTATTGAAAAATTGCTGAAAGTTGAAATAAAGAAAAACTGGAAATTGTTTGAGTGGGGGAAATGCTTGAATAAATTCTGACCTGTCTATGCTACTGATTATCCTATGGACATTTAAAAATAAGTTAGAGATTTATTTATTAAACTGTAGGTGATATTCATGATGTTTAAATCAGAAAATTGAGTAGAGTAATATGATTTTATTTTTGTAAAAATCACCACAACCAAAACCCTACACAGGTACATGTACTCTGTCTGAGCTCTCCACAAAAGAATACCAGCACATTGCCAATGTTGGTAAGCTCAGGAGAGGGAATGAGGTTAGGAAGAGATTATTAACTTCTTTATATGATTTTGTATGTCTTTATCCTTGCAGTTACATCATCAGATGCAGTTAGTATGACTTATGTAAAATCATAATTTAAAAAGTAATAAAGAAAATCTAAAAAATACACACTCTATTCTTCAATTTCAAGATACTATGTATTGTGAGATGGCTACCAATCTGGGTAAAAGTTTTGTAGAAAAACAGAATACTCTCATAGTAAATATACATATCAGGTATAAGGTGCATACCAATTTCAGAAGGTGAAGAAAAAATTAAACTTAGTGGGACAGGAAAACATTTTTATTAGTTATGTTCCTTTTGCCCCATTTCCTTTCCCATTTCTGAGGAGGGCACGTCTGTTAACTACCATCTACTTCCTAAGCGCTTGCACATGTGAGGACCCATGTGTGCGTGTGACACACACACACACACACACACACCCCTAATCTTTATCCTTTGTTTACTGGCCTTTTGCATACTTGAAAACAACTGTAATAATGGGTATGGTGATGCAAATTTGGAGGATCAGACACAGATACATTTCTCTGGTTAAGCAAGGGAAAGTAATGGAAATGAGCAGCAATCACAGAGGTTGAAGGAGCCCTGGGGAGACAGGTTTGAAGAGAGAAAAGGAAATTTAGAAGCCAGCGGGGAAGAAAACAGTCTTGGGAAGAGATGTTGAGTCAAGTTTCCTTATATTGAAATAAAAATGCTGTATTTTGCCACATATACATCCATGTCTATGGTCTCTATGGAACCTTTAGTGGAGCCCAGTAGCTCACTAAAACCTTGGGAAGTGATACGCATTTTAGAAATGAGAGTTGCTTCAAGACTGATACAGGCTGAATTCGGATACTGGCTGTGGGAGGCCATACACACATGGATTATAAGAGAATTTAGGAGATATGGTCTTACTGCTACTATATTAATTTTTTGGGAAATGAGGACTTTCAGAGAGATCATAGATCCTTAGTCTACAAAATTATGCAAATTTAATGCACAAGTAATTATCACATGAAGAATTATATGCAGAACTTAAATTGTGGATTAAGGCAGGATGTGGGAAGAAGGACTTACAAACATTTGAATACAGTGATCAATCTTGACTCCCAAATTGAACTGCAAAGGCTGAAATTGTAACTGAATAATTTAAGGAATATCTGTTTTCACTGATACCTCTCATTTTATGAGGCAACACCACAGGTATCTGTGGCAACAAAACCAATCTAAATGAAACCAGTCTAAAATCAGTGAGGTCTAGGAGCATCTGGGTGGCTCAGTCAGTTAAGCGTCCAACTCTTGATCTCAGCTCAGGTCTTGATCTCAGGGTCTTGAGTTCAAGCTCTGCATTGGGCCCCACACTGGGTGTGGAGCCTACTTAAAATAAATAAATAAATAAATAAATAAATAAATAAAGTCAGTGAGGGCACATTTCCTAAGACTCTGGTAATGGACAGTCAAAATGATGGTTAATTCCTGTTTATGTTTTCAGTGAATTAAATTGATCATTAAATTATGGCTTTCAGTTTTGTTTTTCAAATAGGTTTTTCCTATTGTTTATTCTTCTAATAATAAAAAGGAAATGCAGAAAATGTAAAATATACCATAATGCGAAAAAAGAAGAAAGCATTTTTGGTCTGTTTTATTCTAGTCTTTTTTCTATGCATGTGAAAGCATAAAAATATAATTTGTTTCCATTTAAAGGCATAATGAAAAATATAAAATACAATTTTTTTAATTAAATAAAAACATACTTATTCTACAAAGATTTATGAAGTGCTTACTATGGTACCAGAAAAAAATTCAATATCAGAAATAAATGTTCTAGATGAGGGGAAACAAAGACCAAAGTTGTCAATGTAGATTGTCCCTACCAAAGGGTAAAATTATTTATGCCCATTCATTCTCCATACACCATTTAATAAGACTTCTTGTGTTTATGGATACCTAGTTATTTCCCTTTGCATTTGATATTTTATTAGCGTGTATGTGGGGGTGGAAAAGGAATGTATTATAAAAGGTTTAATATTTAGAGATGCGGTAACTTTCATTTGACTTTATTTTGTGTATTTATTCATATATTTATTTACTCACAGATTCATCCATGTTGATGTGTGTGGCTATACATCACATATATAAAATTCCATATATAGAGTTGCTACATAGAATTACATTGTATTGATATACTCCAATTTATTTAACCTTTCTATTGTAAATGGATTTACAGTTTTTGTCCAAAAAAAAAAAAAAAACCCGAAGTCACTGTGAGTATTCTTTTTTTTTTTAAAGATTTGATTTATTTATTTGACAGAGAGAGACACAGTGAGAAAGGAAACACAAGCAGGGGGAGTGGGAGACAGAGAAGCAGGCTTCCCGCTGAGTGGGGAGCCTGATGTGGGGCTTGATGCCAGGACCCTGGGATCATGACCTGAGCCAAAGGCAGACGCTTAACGACTGAGCCACCCAGGCGCCCCAACTGTGAGTATTCTTATGAGCATGTATGTTGGTACATACATAGCAAGCATCTCTCTAATGCCTAGGGGTGAAATTCCTGGGTGGAAAGGTAAGAACATTTCAATTTCATTGGAAAATGCTACTCTGTTTTTCAAGATTGTTATATTCATTTCTACTCCCACCAGCAGTGGATTAGATTTCTGATTGTTTCAATCTTACCAACATTTAATTTTATATGATGTTCTGATTTTTGGTTAATCTGTGCAGTTGTATCTAGTTGTGATTTTAATTTTAACTTTCTTGGTTGCCAATGAGCTGAATAACTTTTCACGGATTTGTCATTTGAGTTTCCTTCTCACTCAGTGCCTGTTCAAATCTTCAACTCATTTTTCTAACTCATTGTCTGCACTTTTCTTACTGATTTTTGTAATTAAATAAAAAAATTAAAATTATGTAGATTTACATGCAATGGTAACAAATAATACAGAGAAATCCCACTAATCATAGCTTCTTCCAATGGTAACATGTTGCATGACTACTGAATAATATTACAATCAGGAAAGTGACATCAATAAAATCCACAGATATTATCCACATTTCTCATTTTATATGTACTGGTATTTGTGTGTGTGGGTGTACGTGTGTGCATATTTAGTTCTTTCCATTTTATCACATGTAAGCTTGTGTATCTATTGCCACAGTGAAGATATTGAACAGTTCCATCACTACAAGAATTCCTACTATCACCCTTCTATAACCACATCCATCTTCATAATCATCCTCTCCACACCTTCTCTGATAACCACTAGTTTGTTCTCTATCTCTACCGTTTTGTCCTTTCAAGGATGTTGTATAAATGGAATAATACAGCATGTAACCTCTCTAGCTGCTCAGGCTAATTCCCTGGAGATTCATCCAAGTTGTTACCCAGTCAGTTCTTTTGATGTAAATATACCCACATATCTGTGGCATTCCTTTCTGATTTTTCTCCTTGTGACCCACCATTATATTTTTTCCAATACCATCACTAGGAACTATTGTCAGTTTATTTTTTTTAATTTTTTCTATTGTCAGTTTATATAAACTTCCCTCTTCAACCTTGTGGTACAGTGAGTACATTTTTACACTTTTGCTGAAGTCATGACCCTGAGATACTACCACATGTAGTGTGCATTAATTTCTATTAGTGAGTGCCCTGCAAGACTGAGATTCTAACATGGATTTAGTGTATGCTCTGTAAGGCAAATTCGGTCAAGTATACTTTTGGGATAAAAATTTGAAAAAAGCATTTAAAAACCCCTCAAAATGGGATCAGGTTACCTGACTAAAATCATGGCCCTTCTAAAGTATGTTTTAAAAAAATCTCTCTACTCACCCTTCAAAGATTTCAATCTATAGTTTTCAAGTGATTGCCTTGCTCTGAACATAGATTCCGTGGTTTTTACTTGCATTTGCTTCTTCAGTTGCTATTTTGTTTCTTTAGAATACCTACGAGGGAAACAGTACTAAGGATAAACATTTATTTATTAAAATAAAAATTTTTAGTTCCCTAGGTCTTCGTGAATGGCCTTAACTTTATTTCTTAGCCCATTAATACAGCTCTAATTTGTTCCCCAGGTTCTAGAGTTAGTACAGTGCCCGACATTCCATTAAGGTGTGTTGAAAGAATGAATTAAATTTGATTTTTTGTTGTTTATTGCTTAACCAGAAGCTGGAGTTGCAAAAAAGGTGTGCATTAACACAAATGCTGCTTCTTGCTATGGACGGGTTAACGAGCAAGCCTAGGGAGCCCTAAAACCAAAGATTAGAAATTGAAATAGAAAATAAGGAAGATGACCGAAAATCTAAAGAAAACACAGGTACCAGCTTTTTAAAACTTCAAGAGAACAAAGGTGCCAACTTCCTTATTAATCTCCTGATTTAAAAGTCTAATTTCCTTTTTATCATATCTACACACTTACGTATAAACACACCATGAGTCACAGGGTACTCGAAGGTGCTTTAGAGAATGAGGTAGAGACTTGGGGACAGAATTCTTTCAGTGCATTCTAATGAACTAACAGCTGTGACAGAGAGATCACTGATGGCAGGAGCATGAAGTTACCTGAGGGATCAACGTCTCAACCCCCTTAATTATAAGATGAAAAAACCCAGAGATCGAAAGGAGGTTTTTGACTTATCCAAGGTTGCCCACTTGATGGTAGCAGAACCAAGTTCAGATCTCAGATGGGTTAAGCCATGTCAGTATTCATCTGTTTGACACAAATCAGAAAATATTAACCTGGAAAATGTTTGCCTACTCAATCAGGAAATTTATATTGGTCACCAACTCTGCATTGGACAATGTGCTGGGAATTATGTGCACAGAGGTGGATAAAGTAAGGTCTTACTCACTGTGAAGCTTGCTGGTTTCTGGGGAGTTAGACACGTAACAAGATGCATTACTGTAGACTGTGTTAAGTCCTACAATGGGGACATGGATAAAACGCTGAGAAATCACTGAGGAGGGACTCACCAAACAGTTTATTATGATGTTTTTGTCATGTCCCTCCAAGTCACCGAACATTTCTTTCAAGGAAGCTGTGGTGAGAGAGGATATATCACATAACTTAACTCTGGACTTGACGGAAATGACCCGATTGTCCAAGGTATTCCTAGTTCTACTGTAGTGCAAAGGCCTGCATGTTCGTGATTACTTTTGGTTTGATTATAAGAAGCACTGAAAGAATAATCCCTAAAAACAGACTCTGATACACATCCAGAGATGCAAAACTATTTGGATATTTGACAAAGGAAAAAGTTATAGGGAAAATATATTTTACCTTCATAAAATGGCAAGTGAAGGATTCCCACATGCATCTGAGAGTACTTTTTCAATTTGCCTCCCCAGGATGCAATGTCCTATATCTTTAATTTGCCCATTATATATAGAGAGAACATGTGTATATACATATATATATATATTTATTTTTTTTGCCAGAGCAGAACTCACATAAAAGGACTATGGCCCTGCTGCTTTATGAGTCTCCTTTCCTTAGTTTCCTCTTCCTCTTCACTAACAGATGCAGACGGATTGAGATCTACTTCTCTTCAGTTTTATCTGCCCCAGTATCGCACTGCAAAACATTCGTTCTTGCACCTCTACTTTCCCTTCTTTTTATTTTATTCTCCAATTGGGACATTTTTTGAGCCCTGTGTCAGATTCCTTCAGCCCACCTCTAATTTCATTTGTGTTTGTGGTGGAAAGTTCCAAGCACCTTGACAGCATCCCATCTCAATCACGTCCGGGCCTCTCCAAAGCCTTGGGAGCCTTGCTCAACTTGTATATAGCTAGTCCGGAAGTACAGGGAGGCGAATGCCTCCAGGAAAACCCACAAACAGTGCAGAAGTTTAATACCTCAGCTTTTGTCTTTGGGTGGGAAAATTCCAAGAAGCATTGCATACAGCACCTGGGAGGGTCCCCAGAGCAACTGAGCCCCAGTTACCCATAGCTTATTGCTATGCAGTTCAGTAATGATCCTGTTACGGTTTATTGTCCCCCTTCCCCCACTTCTGATGCTTGCTCCCTTACTATAGGTGAACCCTATGATCACCTCCCAAATACACTGCCTATACCCAAATCCTTATCTTGGGCTTTGCTGTGGAGGACCTAAGCTAAGACACTTCAAAATTCTGAATTCTTTTTTCTAATCCTCTGTAGTCTTTGTCAACATGTGATCATTATTGCTTTGACAATAGGATAACCGTTGTTCTGGGTCTAAGTCATTGGCGTCTACTCTATATAATAAACCATTTTAAATAGTATCATGTCCAAAATTTGCTAAACAGTTCAAGCACTAAGTCTGCTCATTGATGGAGTAAATGGAAAAAGGTAGCAGGGCAAGTAGACCAGGAAAACTATGCAAACTCAACTGAACATTCCTTACTGCAGTAAATTTTGTTTCTCCAGAGGATGCTATTGGAGACAGGGAGAAAGTAAGACATGTTTGCAGTCGGGCCACTTGTATAACTGCTCAGTTTACTGTTCCTAACTGTTGGCTTAGAAGCTGTCCATTTTAGGTGAAAGGCTTACTTCATTGTTTTCTTCTTTTTCCCTCTAGCTATAAAAGTGATGTGTTCACTGCAGAAAATACAGGATACTCAGAAAACCATAAAGAAAATAAGAATCACGTGTACTTCCATATCCCATAGTTAACCACTATTAATATTTACTAAATGCCACTTCAGTGTTGAGAATACGTATAAAGGAAATAGTAGAGGTAGGGAGAAGGTATTTCTAGTTTTGTGTCCTATTTTTCTCATTTAACAACATTTTATAATGTCACTAAGAAATCTTTTAACTAACATCTTTTTAAAAAGCCCACAAATCACTCTGCTATTAAATTTCCAATGTTCCATTATTACAATAACACTGGGATAAATACATTTTGTATACAAACTGATATCTCCCCTATACGCAGCTCTGGAAATGGGATAAATGGGTAAAAGAGCATATGCATATATAGAGATCTGGATGCTTATCACCAAATTACTCCGCATGTTTTACGATTTACACTTCTTTGCAGGGCTGACTTCATGGGTACATAACCTCTGCAGTTGTAGAGGGACCCATACTCGCAAGGACCCATGCTTGGTTTAATGCTCCTTGCTATTGCTATCTTGACATTCTTAATGATTTTTGAACAGAGGTCCCTCATTTTCATTTTGTACTGGACCCCCCCGGATTTTGTAGCTGGTCCTACTTCCATGAGAAAACCCGGAGAAGAAAATAAACAATATGTTAAAAGTACTTTGTAATAGGAGATATGGAAAAATATGTGAGTGTAAAGATTCAAATGGAAATCTTTTTTTCCCCAATTTCTATTCCTTTATTCTCTTTTTCTCAATGGGTATTGTCTCTATAAATCCAGTCTGTTTTTTTTTGTTGTTTGTTTGTTTTAAAGATTTTATTTATTTATTTGACAGAGACACAGCGAGAGAGGGAACGCAAGCAGGGGGAGTGGGAGAGGGAGAAGCAGGCTTCCCGTGGAGCAGGGAGCCCGACCTGGGCTCCATCCCAGGACCTTAGGATCACGACCTGAGCTGAAGGCAGATGCTTAACGACTGAGCCACCCAGGCGCCCCTGTTTTGTTTGTTTTTGTATCATATTCCATAGGGAAGATTAAATTGTTTTAGGTATGCCTACTCAAGAACTGTGGGCAATACCAGTCCGATTAATTAAGACACAGTCATTTCTTGCCTTGGCTGTTTCTGCACTTACATGGTACTATGCCACTATTTCAAATGGTTGAGTAGGAAACTGCTCTTGTGCTAACAGTTAATTTTAGTTTTGTTAGATGGAAAATAATACCCACATCCATATGTATAACTGTCTTGTTGAGGATGGCAATTTATAATGAAAAAAAAAAAGGGATAGAAAACAACATGGTCAAAGAGCATACCAAAAGAACAAATTGAAAAATATCTTTTTTTCTTTTTTAAAAGAGTTTATTTATTTATTTAAGCTAGAGAGAGAGTGTGTGTGCACGAGCAGGGAGGAGGGGCAAAGGGAGGAGAAGCAGGCTCCCAGCTGAGCAGGGAGCCCCATGTAGGGCTCGATCCCAGGACCCTGGGATCATGACCCGAGCCTAAGGCAGATGCTCAACCGACTGAGCCACCCAGCCTCCCCCAGATTGAGAAATATCTATATTTCTACATGTATTCATACCCATATCTATGTCTTTTTGTCGTTACTATTTTTAACAAATTAATACTTTTAGAGTTTGGTGGGCTTTATTCATCTTTAAGCATATTTTTCTATTTATTAAAAACACTTGAGTCTATTTACCTAATTTTACTATAGGCAGTTATGTATGTCCTGATTATCTGCAATGTTTTGAATTCTAGTAATTTATATGAAGGTGCAAATGAATTGCGTTTTTATCCACCAATTCAGTTTGACTGATTATCTTCAATGATTTTAGATTCTTTCATCATTTTATGACCTACATGATGCTGGCCATATGACAGCCCCATTTCTTGTTGGCATTTTATAATTCATTTTCTTTCACATTACTGAAGTATTTGTCAGGACTTTCAGTTGCAAGTTCCTGAACTTAAATTATAACCATAAGCTAAAAATAAGTACTACTATGGCTCATAGAAGGATTTATGCTTGGCCCTTGTGTGTTTATTTTATTTTATATTTTAATAATTTTTTATTGTTATGTTAATCACCATACATTACATCATTAGTTTCTGGGCCCTTGTGTGTTTATGCTGTGAGAGTTGTGGTGTGCTCATGTATTAACAATCCTACCAAGGAAGGGATGCTGGCAGATAAAACAAAATGCCCACTTCTCTGTGTAATCCAGGCCTAGCATTATTTTCTTCTAGGAGCCTGTATTGAGATTACATATGCTTTGTACTGTGGATTCAAGTCTTACAGCACAAAAGTATCAAATAGTGACGATAACCACTTTTGAAGCTGCAACAATTGTTTCATATAAAACTGCTTAATTTTGAATACAAAATAATACAAAGAATTCTTAAAAATACGATCCAATATGGAAAATTGGCCTTATTGCTTAAAAATTAATTTAAAGGGGCGCCTGGGTGGCTCAGATGGTTAAGCATCTGCCTTCAGCTCAGGTCATGATCCCAGGGTCCTGGGATCGAGTCCCGCATCGGGCTCCCTGCTCAGCGGGAGCCTGCTTCTCCCTCTGCTTCTCTCTCTCTCTCTCCCTCTGTCTCTCATGAATAAATAAATAAAATCTTTAAAAAAATAAAAAAAATTAATTTAAAGGTCATCAAAACAAAATAACTTAGAAGAAAGTCTACATTTACCAACTTGACAAAATCACATTAAAGCACATAGTTTAAAAATATGACTATTTACTGAAAAAAAAAAAAACCCACCAAGTTATTTTAGGATAATTGACATACAATTGTAGGTAAATTGACTGATTCATTAGGAAACTGCTAACAAAATAAAGAACACTTAACTGGCTAAAATACATTTAAAATTATTTAGAAATTCAAAACAAGGAGAAATCTTCCAAAATTCTTAAGAATGAGAAAATATTTATAGAAGTCATTTCATAACTGTCTCATGTTACTTTAACATTACAATTATATAAAAACCAGTGATGAGGAAAATTTATTTTTAACTGACTTAACATTTTGACCAATTTCATTTTAACCACTCCATTTGCAATCATTGAACACAGGCACAAGGCTTAAAATTGGGGAATGGTAGTGATAATGTACATTAAAATTTTCTAGAGTATTAAAACTTAACATTTATCTGGTTTAATTTTTCTCTATTACTGTTCAATGGGATGATGCAATTCTTTATTATAAATCTTTTCTGTTACCATGTGTGGAGATACTGTAGTTGCAGTTGGCTTGTCTATCCCCTTTTGCTCTTTATTTTTGCAATTCTTCACAAATAGTTGGTATATTATTTAGGCCATATTTTTGAAGTGATATCTATGGATTGTAATCCAAATACAGTCATTTCTTGGGTGGAAAAGTTGAGCCCAGTCCATACCATTTTTGTCTTGGCCTGGAATGTTTTTCATTAAACCCAATAGCTTTGGTATACTCTTCAGAAAATTTTAAAAATACTACATCAAAATAAAGTTGTTTTCATTTATAATTTTGAGAAATCACATTTTGTTTCTTCAAATTTCTTAAGCTTTTGTTATTTCAACAATATTTTCCCATAAATCAGGCCTTTGCTTCTGGAAACATAGTAGAGTCATACTTTTCTCTTAAAAAACAAACAAACAAACAAACAAACAAACAAAAGTAGACCCATCAACAAAAAACCAGGAAAGTGCTGGCCTAGAAAGAGAGAAAATATTTAGACAATAACCATAGTACTCTAACAAAAAACAAAATAAAACTCCAAAATATAAAAAAATTGGGGCCCATCTCTAGTCATGACAATAAAAGCTGAGTGGGAGTTTAGACTTTCACCTTGTGAAGCTATAATAAGGCACCTCAACACCTCACCAGCAAAGAAATAGAAAGTCTCAGCAAAGAAATAAAAGATATAAAGAAGAACCAAGTGAAAAATTTAGAGTTGAAAATAGATTTGAAAAATTTAGAGTTAAATATACAGATCACTGAATGGACTCAACAGCAGCATAGAAGTGGCAGAGGAAAGAATCAGTGACCTGGAAGACAGAACAACAGAAATTATCCAATCTGAAAAATAGAACAGAGCCTCAGATGTGTGAGACCATAACACTGGTATCATCAGAGTCCCTCAAGAAGAGGAGAAGATGGGCAAGGCTGAAAAGTACTTCAAGAAATAGTGGCTGAAAGCTTCTCAAATTTGGCAAGATACCTACACAAATGGATAAATCTAAAGAAACCTTTTCCAAGACACCTAATAATTAAACTTCTGAAAACTAAAAACAAAGGGAAAATATTGGAAGCAATATTGAAAGAAAACAATACCTTATTTACAGAAAAACAATGAAAAAGAGAGGCAGTTGTGATACTCCATACTCAAGATGCTGAAGGTCTAGTTTAAAGCCCACTTCGCCAGTGGTCTTATCTATAGATGTCCAGATATTTATAGCTCTATGAAGATTAAAAATCTTGGAGTTTGTTTACACTCCTAGAGAAAATATAAATGAAAAGAAATAGGATTCTAGAAGTCACAGTGAGAGGAGTTATTCAAAGGGGGGATCAAAATTTGGTTCTGACCTTTTTCTATGTTTTAGTCATGTGCATCCTTCACCTCAGAGAACTACTGGGAGCAAAGGGCAGAGCTAAAAGTAGTTAAACTTTTTGGATTAACAGATTACTTTATCCTTTCTGATGTGGCTTTGTCTCTTTTACATATGTAGAATGAAATTCTATTCTTAGAAATGTCCTTTGAGGGAGCCTGGGTGGCTCAGTTGGTTAAGTGACTGCCTTCGGCTCAGGTCATGATCCTGGAGTCCCTGGATCGAGTCCTGCATCAGGCTCCCTGCTTGGCAGTGAGTCTGCTTCTTCCTCTGACCCTCCCCCCTCTCATGTGCTCTCTCTCATTCTCTCTCTCTCAAATAAATAAATAAAATCTTAAAAAAAAAAGAAATATCCTTTGAAGATGATAGACAATAATACGATATACTCACATGTCTTTTTCTCAGACTAGCATTGACATTTATGTTCTCATCTCTACTGATTCATTTAGCAGCAATAATTTCACTGGATTGTGAGTGTCTCAAGGACAGTGACTTGACCTTGAATTCCTTAGTGTAGTAGATAATGTGTGGGACATAGCCAGTATTCAGTGTTTGCCCAAAGCATGTATGCATAAATAAATATTGGAATAAATGAATGGGTTATTTGTGTAACTAGATACACACTTGTCCACAAAGCAAAACAAAGCTCTCATAAAATAAAGCCTTTTTTTGTACTTTAGACAATTGCTGGCACTTTGTATAGCCAGTGATCACAAATGAATTTAAATGGTTTTGAGAAGCTATTGAAGCAGGTAAAAGCAAAAGAGGCATTTTGTAATTTTTCAAGCAGTGAGGATTAGTATCTTAAGTTTTTAGATAAGAAAGCCACGTAATCATGTAATTAGACACTAGCCTAATTATGATACCTAAAACGTGACTAAACTTAATTAAAATATAAAATCTAAAATAAAACTTAACCAAAATATTGTAACCTTATTTTCCATTATTTCATTATTGAATTATAGAATTTGTCAGTTTCTACCAGCTAACCACAAAGATAAAATGATTTCATAATAGCTGTGAAATTCTTTAAAACTTTTAAAGTGTCAGAACATAGAATTAAAATATTTAAAAAATTCATCGGTATATGTTAATATGTATGTGTGTGCATGTTATACAGCCCATAAAGATCTAGTTCACATACCATACAATTCATGCATTTAAAGTGTACAATTGAATAGTTTTTTAGTATGTTCACAGAGTTATGCAATCATCTCAACTATTTAATCTTAGAATATTTTCATCACTCCCAAAAGAAACCCCCAGCCCATTAGCGGTTGCACCCATTCTTCTTTTTCCCCAGCCCTGTCAAACACCTATCTACTACTATCCTTATTATGGATAATGGATTTGCCTATTCTGGGCATTTTGTTTAAATGAGATCATGTAATATGTGGTCATTTTTGACCGGCTTCTTTCATTTAGCATGATGTTTTCAAGATTCATCCATGTTGTAGCATGTGTCAGGATTTGATTTTGAACTTAAACTCTAAAGAACAATATATTTTAGTCAAGTTAAGTCAATTAAACAATGAAAATTTCAAAGACTCATCACTCTCACCTGGAATCACTATACTTTTGTTGTTGAGGATGAAAGTGTATTTATCTCCAATTTCTAATGTGTACTTTGAAGATAATGTTGCCTTATAAATGCTGAGTGAATGAATGAATGAAATGGATGTGAAAATGGAGTCACCTCTAAAGTTGCCCAGTCTCAGCTGCCACTAGATTTCTTAACATTAGACAGAGACATGAGCCAAGGAGTTTCCTGAATTATGCCATCAATAGCAACTATACTAATGAGTCAAAAACATAATCAGCAACATTAGGGAAGTGAAGTTACAACTAAATAGTTTATAGACCAGGGGTAGCTAAGAAATGACTCTTCCACTTCTAAAACCATGTGTACTCAATAAATAAACAGAACTTGCCAATCAAGGAAGAGTAAAAACAGAAGAGAATAAGTGAAAAATTAGCCAAACACACAAGCAACTGTACTAATGTCTACTTTCAAGAACAGCCGGCCAGAAAACCAATTTGTCTTGATGAATACTGTTGAGAACAACCAGAATTTTCACAGTGAGGCTCCTGTACCTGAATGACCATTATATTTTTCCATTTCCACACTCTAAGGGAACATAGAGGGCAGAGCTGGCTGTGTGAAATAGTGGAACCACTGGGAAGTCAGTGAAATGCAATTCAGATAAAGTGAAAAACCTTCCAAATAGTGCCAAGGATCTTTTTAAGCAGACGTCTGATATAACAATGCCTTGAGAGGAGAATAAAGGCGGAGGTATGTTTTTAAGGAATCAGAAGTCCCTATAAAATGAATGTCTTGAAAGAAAGTCCTGCTAGTTACAAATATTCTATAATTTTGCACAGACATGTTTTTGGTTTTCTAAGCAGTGATTATACTGGAATGTCAGATAGGCTTGGGAGCACTTCATGTTAGCTTTGTGGATGATTCTGCTGCCTTTTGTTATTTGCCTGGGGAGCACAAGCTGAGGGTTGCAGTTAGGTTTAAAGGCCACAGTAATTTGCATGTATAGTTGGTGATCTTTGTCAAAGTGCTTTCCAAATATAATTTATAAACCAAAAATACTAAGAAGGAGGGAAAGAGAATTATATTGCGTTACAATTCCTACCCCGGCAGAATGGTTATTAGTTGGAAACTATTTTTTTTAAATATTTTATTTATTTATTGGAGAGCAAGCGCGAGAGAGAAACAGCATGAGAGGGGAGAGGGTCAGAGGGAGAAGCAGGCTCCCCGCTCA
>NW_027397086.1:26305204-26370299 GCF_003265705.2 Callorhinus ursinus | reverse complement strand
ATCCCAGGACTCCGGGATCACTACCTGAGCCGCAGGCAGTCTCTTAAACAACTGAGCCACCCAGGCGCCCCTAGTTGGAAACTATTAAATGTAATTCTTTAAGGGCGCCTGGGTGGCTCAGATGGTTAAGCATCTGCCTTCGGCTCAGGTCATGATCCCAGGGTCCTGGGATCGAGCCCCGCATCAGGCTCCCTGCTCCTTGGGAGCCTGCTTCTCCCTCTGCCTCTCTCTCTCTCTCTCTCTCGGTCTCTGTCTCTGTCTCTCATGAATAAATAAATAAA
Organism: Callorhinus ursinus; assembly: GCF_003265705.2. NCBI lineage: Eukaryota > Metazoa > Chordata > Mammalia > Carnivora > Otariidae > Callorhinus > Callorhinus ursinus. The sequence continues at coordinate 26,370,018 of NW_027397086.1, read as the reverse complement.
TAATCTTAAAAAAAAAAAAAAGAAAACCCTGTGTACCTACTTTAAAAAAAAATGTAATTCTTTAAAATAATCTGGATTTGGAAAACTCTACCTTTCGACTAGTCACTTTGGAATTACCTAAAGTTTAGAGAATGTGAACAGAGCCATAGGTTTAACATGATTTTTAAGTAGTAAATACAAATAGATTCAAAATATCCAAGTTTTTATTGTAGTACTTTTATTTATAAATGGCTAATTGTAGGCATAAGAATCGAATTATAAAGTGATAGTTATGCCTGGATAACCAGACGTATAAATCTTAAAACCTTAAGATATTATTATTGCAATGATTGTGAAAGAGTAGGATGTATGTAGAAATTTATTTCTGGACTTCCTATCAAGGAATTAGATCTTTAAATAATCCTGAACAGGATGTTTATTTTCTGGGTTTCTGTGTAAACTCAATTAAGTAAAATTATTGGTTGCTTGTAATGTTCTAGGTAGTGTGATAAATGTGATACATTCAAAGTGCCTGCAAACAAGACCAGATGGGGAATAAAATGAGGAGGGTACAGGTGAGCAAAGAAGCAAAGAGACTCCATTCCCAGCTCCTGTTATAGTTCCCGGGATGTGATGGGGGCCCAGTAAATAACTGCTGAGTGACTGAAGGAATGAATGCAAAAGTGAATGAGCAGAAGTTCAACTGGTTGAGAGTGCAATGGTTCTTGCCAGCCATTACTTTATTCACCTGGTCATGCCTTATAAACACAAACCTGGAAAAAAAAATAAAAGCAACAACACACAAAAAAGTGACTAGGATACAGTACCTATATGCACAACAAGTTTCTAGTCTAGTAGGGAAGATAGGGATCTTAATAAATTATTCCACTGTATGATCACTGCAATGTAAATATACACAAGGAACAGGTATTTCCTAGAGAGTGGAACAATTTATAATTCAGGGCTGTTGGCTAGGGAAGTTTTACGGGAGGAAACTATATTTGAACTAAGGTTTAAAATGCTAACCAGGTAACTAGGAGTTGCCATACAGACAAGGAGGGAAGGACAGAAGATAGGCCAGGAAGTGGCCTTCCATGTGCAAAGGCATGAAACGTTATGGTATGTTCTGGGATAAAAGGAATTATTGGCATTGCTATCTGAGATATATCTTTTTAAATAACAATAAGAAAAGCTTCATATAATACAATCATTAATTTGACACTGTTTAAGAAAACAGTATGGGCGGGGGGCACCTGGGTGGCTCAGATGGTTGGGTGTGTCTGTCTTTGGCTCGGGTCGTGATCGAGCCCTGCATTGGGCTCCTGGCTCAGCAGGAAAGGAGAACCCTGCTTCTCTCTCTCCCTCTGCCTCTCCCCCTGCTCATGCTCTTTCTCTCTCTGTATCTGTGTGTCTCAAATGAATAATAATAAAAAAAAATCTTTAAAAAATAAAACAGTATGGGTGAGAATAGCCTATTTTTAAAAACGTCACTAGGATTACGTCTTATGAAAACATAGATTTTCTGGAATGGATTTGTTTGGATTTTTTGACATATGAGCAAATATATTTTTTACTGTGATTAGAAACAAGACTCAAAGAGTGTAGTTTTTATTATTTTTAAACCTGTAGGTGAGAGGGCAAGATACATTATGCTTTTCAAATCCTAGTTTTATTCTGTAGCAGCTGTGTGGCCATGGGAAAGTCACTAACCTCTGGAAGCATCTGTGAACTAAAAATGTCATTCACAGTTCCATCTTGCCCATGCCCCATCTGAAGAGACTACCCAGCTCACGGACTCTTTGTATTCTACTATGTGACATTTCAACTTCATTCATCTGCCTACTTACCCTTCTCTGCGGGAAACATTCCAATTATTCCTATGAGATATGGATGGGTAAGAGAGTGCATACCTGCATTATTCATCTCATACATAAACAAAAAGGGACACTGAAGGGGCAGGAAAGAGTCGCACAATATTTTCTCTCTTCCCAAATAGAATTAAAACATTTATATTAATCACCTCAGGCTGCCATCACAAAATACCATAGACTGAATGGTTTTAAACAACAGGAATTTATTTCCTCACAGTTCTGGAGGCTGGATGTCCGATATCAGGGTGCCAGGGAGCTCGCTTCCTGGCTTACAGATGGCTGTCTCCTCTCTCTGTCCTTCCTTGGTTTATAAACCAGTTAACCCCCTTGTGAGGTCCCCACCCTCAGGAACTAATCTCACCCTCATTAACCTCCCAAAGGCCCATCTCCAAACACCATCATGTGGGGAATTACAGCTTCAACATATGAATTTTAGGGGGACACAAACTTTCAAGTTCATATCAACATTTCTTTTGATTTTCATTGTAGAAGCTAATTCTTAGAGTAATCTAACAGCATCACGTAATTTGGGACTTGAGAGATAAAAATTAAACTAGAGTCCCATTGATATCTATCTTTGTGGTGTGGACAAATTATTTCACTTCTGAGCTTCACTTTTTGAATTTGTTAAGTGAACCATAGTGCTGAACTTTTATTTTGCTTCCATATATTTTGTATTTGCTATGTGCATTGCCCTCTGCTAGGATTTTTATTTTCATTACCTACTTAAATCCTCAAGATAACTCATGTATGACACATTTCATCCTCATTTACAGAGGAAGACACTGAAACTTGGAAAGGTTAAGTAATTTGACTGTCATTTGGCTAGTGAATGGATATGAACCCAAACAAAGCTGATTCCAAAGCCTGTGTCTCTAACCACTGTACTTATGACCACCACATTTTTAAAGACTGTGATGAAGACTAAAAGAGATAACATACATATAGTGAATTATGATCTTCTTGACAAAGCATCAGTACCTGACAAATGTCAGTTCCCTTTTCCCCTGCATTTTTTTCTGTTATTTAATTTAAGGGCCCTATAGAGTGGAAATGTGTTCATGAGCAATGTGTTTCACTACCAAAAAAAAAAAAAATCATACAAAGCAAAAAGATTTTAATGGACCATGGAAGTCATTTATATGAGATTTTAAAAATATGATTTCCCTTTGGTCTCTGAAACTGAGTTTAAATAAAGTCTTTAAGGATCTCAGAAATTAATTTTCTTTATGCCAAAGTTTTGATGAGCTGCCGAGTGATTTTCTAGAAAATATCAGTGACTTCTAAGTTATTCTCTCAGAGTGCTTGACTGTTACTCGGAGACACCCACAGACACTGGTAAAGCTAAGTCTTGTGGCTGCCAGATTCTCTGGGGGAGAGAAAGAGCTTTGCTACGTGAGATGCATTTAATATAAAATAGCTATGAAAGAATGAGAAAAGAATGTGTTGCTTCACTGACAGTTTGACTTTTCAGATTTTAAGTTTCTGTAGTAACTAAAAAGGAATGAAATATTAAAAGCTCTGAAATCTTTGTGAGGCAGCCATCTTTATATTCCTTCTAAATTAAAATAGAGCTATGTCCATGTAATAAAACATAGCTTAGCCCTTATTGCTCTGTGAGGGACTACTGTGTTTCTCATTTGACTCAAGATGTACAGTCACACATTAAGTAAAAGAACTGCAATTTTTTTTTTGTTTGTTTACTTGTAAGAACGCAGTGTTACATGAGTTATAACAGAGAATGACTTCTCTTTGTCCTACCAGGGTTCATCAACTCCATGGTTTAGCTGTGACCAAGATCAAGATTTGGAATGAAAATATATTTAAATATGCTACCAAAGCAGTTTTATCTCAGATATTGGCTTAGAAATCTTAGGAGCCCAAGGAGAATAATAAGGTGACTTTGCATGTTGGTTTTATGTAGCTTTGATCATGCCTGGTAGCAAAATGTGAACAGGTAAGTTGATTAAGCCAGTTTTATACCCTTTATAAGTCTTCTCTGTAAAGCCCTTAGCCAACAATAGCAGACTTCATATTGAGAGGCAGACTGAAGCTGTAGGGACTTACATTTTATCTCATGCAAATACACCTACAAGTTAAATTAAAAGTCATTATAATTTTAGTATAGAAAGTAGAAGACAGAAAAAAAACTCTTATGGAGCCCTTAGGATGTACAGTTGGGAATTATTTGAAAACTCTCTTGTCTAAAGAAAATTGTCAATCCAGTTTCCTCTAAGAAGACTCCGGCTTATGTCCAGCAGCCTACAGTGAGATTTTAGCATCAGCTAAAATCTCACTGTACTTTGAACATTTTGACTTTGGGTAGTTTGTAGCACTCCCAGGACTGATTTGAGCATGAACAGTGGGACCAAAGAGGAGGTCTAATCTGTCCAACAGTCATTTCAACAGTTGTAAAAGTTTTCTAAGGATTCGGACCAAAGGCCAGTGCACTAAATTCCAAAGAAAATGTTTCATTTCTTGGAAACAAGTCATTAAATCAAAAGTGATAAGCCACCAGGAAGTCAGAGACTTTTTTCAGAACATTTGCTGAATGATTTCACCTCTGGCAGTCACTTGTACAAGATTTGAACATAAAATTCATTGATGAAGTAAGAATGTACTGAGAATCCACCATATATTGAGTCAGGTTCTTTGTTAGCATAAAAGCTGGATATATTGGTTTGGCTATTATTGTGGTAGTTAAAAGATACTCCTGAGAAATTTGATATTTTCTTAAGACTGGTAGAGGGCTAAAATATACAACAGTTACTTTTTTTTTTTTTTTTTTTTTTTACCATGTGTTAGGCACAGGATTAAACCTACAATTTGGATTGCTTCTCAGTGAGAAATACCATAGTACAAGGTATCATAAATTAGACTTTTCTGAGTTTATCTCACGTAATGCTTGCTACAGACCCAAAGAAGTAAGTATTATTTCAAATTAATCGGTAAAGGAACGAGCTGAAGAGCTCAAGATACATACTCATGGTTACACAATTGATCTTTCTGGAGACAGGTTTCTAATTCTAGGGCCATTTTCTTAATAACTCTCCTATGCTTTGTGATTAGGGGTAGTTTCAGAATTCAGTGAGAACAAAGGTGTTTATAATGTTCTCAAAATAAATTCTTCGGTTTCTGTTTAGGATTTTTTGACAGTACAAAGAATTTCCTTGTCTTTCACACACTAGTGTTTTCTTTTTTTGTCATTCACTTTTCTCCAAGGGAGAAATATATTGTTAATATATCCAAGCTTGTATCATTGGTTGGGTCACAATTAAAAATAGGTAAGATTACTGTAACTTTAAAATCATGGAGACCTATATTCCCTTTCTCTTTAGGGCTTCCAGTTTCAGGCACCAAGACCAAGATGGCCAATTGCTTGCCATTCCTGCTTGGATTCCATATGGCAGAACTGACAAACCAAGTTAAGGACACTGTTAAGGCCTGGTCACCTTGCTTGCTCTATGTAGGCATTCCTGAGAATATTCTTCCTTATTTATATAGGAAGCGGGAGTGTTGAAAGGCAAGAATTGGAGACCAAGGCTTGTATTCTGAATCAACTTTTAATGCATTTGGAATATTAGTTGCTTGCACAGATGTTAGCTGTTATTAAATGGTAATTTGACTTAAGTTCTGTTTTGGTTCCTTATGTAAGGCTCCCTTGGAAACCTCTTGTGTGAAGATGGGAATGGCTTGGGTTGGCAATGGATTGGGATATCTCTTGGATTCAAGGTAGCAATGACTTCAAAATGCTATCATAACTTCATCCAAAATGATACTGACCCTTTGTCTGGAATGCATTGAAAAGTATTTTCAAAATTTATGATTTGTCTTTTTAAACTTTCTTTAGAATATCTTTCACCATAAGGGGAACTTTCTTGCACTATTGGTGGGAATGCAAACTGGTGCAGCCACTCTGAAAACAGTTTGGAGGTTCCTCAAAAAGTTAAAAATAGAACTACCCTACAACCCAGCAATTGCACTACTAGGTATTTAACCAAAGGATACACAAATACAGATTTGAAGGGGTTCATGCACCCTGATGTTTACAGCAGCATTATCAACAATAGCCAAACTATGGAGAGAGCCCAAATATTCATCAACTGATGAATGGATAAAGAAGATGTGGTACAAGTATATAATGAAATATTACTGAGCCATCAAAAAATGAAACTTTGCCATTTGGAACGACCTGGATGGAGTTAGAATGTATTATGCTAAGCAAAATAAGTCAGTCAGAGAAAGATGACTACTGTATGATTTCACTCATGGGTGGAATTTAAGAAACAAAACAGATGAACATAGGGGAAAGAAAAAAAAAACAGAGAGAGAGAGACAGAGAGAGAGAGAGGAAAACAAACCATAAGAGACTGTTAACAATAGAGAACAAACTGAGGGTTGATGGAGGGAGGTGGGTGGGAGATGGGCTAGATGGGTGATGGGTATTAAAGAGGACACTTGTTGCGATGAGCACTGGGTATTGTATGTAAGTGATGAATCCCTGAATTCTACTCCTGAAGCCAATATTGTATTGTATGTTAACTAACTAGAATTTAAATAAAAATAAAAACAAATAAAGGTGAAATATCCACTTGAAAAAAAAGAATATTTGCCTTAGAGAAACTTCATGTGGGATGGTAGTTAAATTTGTTAGTCTTTTCCTATATTTTTTCTGACTTTGGTAATATGTTAAGAAAGGCCTCTTCCACTATAAAACTTAAAAAATATATTCGATATTATTATTTTTAAAAGCTTCTAAAGAAAATTAATCATTGCTCTGTCTGGCATTTATTTTTACATGGTATATGGTAGGGACCTAACTTAATTGTTATCTTCCCCTTCACCCAATATTTAGGCATTTTGTTCCAATGCATTGATTAATATTACTAATTTTGAAATTCCAACTATAATACATCTGTAACTTGCCTTTTATTTTTTAAAAAAATATTTTATTTATTTGACAGAGAGAGACACAGTGAGAGAGGGAACACAAGCAGGGGGAGTGGGAGAGGGAGAAGCAGGCCTCCTGCCAAGCAGGGAGCCCGAAGCAGGGCTCGATCCCAGGACCCTGGGATCATGACCTGAGCTGAAGGCAGTCGCTTAATGACTGAGCCACCCAGGCGCCCCAAACATATTCTTATACACTCGAACATAATTTGTTCGCTTTAAGCAATCATATTTCTTTAAAAAATTTTGTGCAAAATGTGCATATGCTCCTTTTTAACCATCGTAAATAGTAATGTGTGATGTATAATTGAGCATATTTACCTCTTCCTTATTGATTCTCAAATGTGCATGTTTTCTACAGTCACACTGACCACACTAGCCTTTTGTATTGAGAGATATTCTAAGAGATGAATTAAAGGAAACTTTCCTGTGAACTCGGGGAAGTGAGATCCCAGTGCTACCTTCACGTAGCACAGATAATGCCAAGTCAATGATAGTAGGTCTAAAGCAATTCAGCAGTTGATAGATAAGCAAACAGAGGCCTACTGAGAAAAACATAAAAAGCCATGCATAAAATTCAGATGAACCATATAATAAATATAATTATGGTATCCACAATGATTTAAAGATGTCTGATGTTACAGGTCGTAGGTTAGGCATCATTTAAGTTCTTAAAATAACCACAATACCATTTTCATTTTTTTATGAGAGAAAACTGAGGTTCAGAGAATTCAAATAACTTATTTCATACAATCATCAGTGGTGCAGCTGGGAGCTGGGATTTATACCTAGATTGGTGCAATCTAAAGTCTGGGCTAATTTTTCGGTTTGCTAACTCATCCCTTCTTTCCTTTTACATCTATGCCCAGTGACTAAGGATAGCAAGCTGAATACGGTAATCAAAGAAATGTCTTCCACTGAGAATATCTATGCTCAAAGACTGCCAATCCTATCAATTAAGCTTTGTCTTTCTGCTACATTGCAGGAAAGTCACAGAGAAGAGATATTTGCTGAGTGACTATTTCTGTTTAACAAAGATGGAGTTATAGATGAAAGATTTTTGCAACTATTTTAAAGACATTTTTATACAACGACATATACTTATCTATAATTATACCTATCCTAATGATTTTGCCATATATTTGCAGTTTATAAACTGTCACCTTCTGCAGGTGGACACCCTCCTTTAAAATTTAATAAAATAGAAATATTTTAGAGTAACAACTTCATTTAAAGGAACAGTTTGAAATGTGTTGGGTATGGCTTCTGGGCTCACTTAATTTATAGGTAGCCTGTTTCAATTTTCTTTAGCTTGCACCCTCATGGTTTAACTAAATTAAATAAGCTTTAAAAACTGAAAAGAGTGAGGGGGGGCTATTTACTGGTAAGAATGGAAAAAAGTAGAACTAGCCCCAATTGCCCTCATCCTAATTTCTTGCTTTAGGCCCCACAGGTAAAAGAGGTAGCTAGAGATGGAGGTGATGATTTTGTCTCTCTTGGACCTATGCCGATTTTGGGTCCTTATCTTAGGTTGCTTGGTTTGATTTTGTTACGGAAATTCAGAGGTGTGAGTTGGATCTTAAATAATCTAAACAAGAAAGCTATGCACTGTGACCACTTCTCCTTTCTTTGATTATGCTTCTTCTTTCCCAAATGGTATCCATCAAAATAGGGCTAGGTTTTAACTAAACTCTTTCCCAACACTATCACATCAGAAATGGCAGGCGGGGTGGAGTGGCTTGATGTTTTGCCTTACCTGTGCATTTAATACTTGGCAATTTTTTCTATCTATCTATCTATCTATCTATCTATCTATCTATCTATCTGTCTGTCTGTCTATCTATCTATCTATCTATCATCTATCTATCTATCTATCTATCTATTTTTTATCAGGGCTTGAACTCACAACCATGAGCTTGAGACCTGAGCTGAGATCAAGAGTCAGACTTAACTGACTGAGCAACCAGGCGCCCCAATTCTTGGCAATTGTAGAAATTAAGACATGCCTTTAGCTAGACTGCAATAACTAGTAAAAAATTATGTCCAATACATTAATCACATAAAATCTAAACATAATTACTGTTTTAAGCCCTAAATAAAACCTTAGTTTGTAATTTCTACTTTTTAAAGGAGAATAAATTATATTTGAATGTTATTAAAGTAACAATATATTGGAAAAATGTCTAAAACTTTACTTTTTATCCCAATTTACATTAAACATTCACAATCAGCGCTTTAAGAAATAACCTCTGTAAAATGAAAGACATATCATGCAGGAAGAATTAATGGCTTTTATTGGGAGGGGATGATCCTTTACAAAAATCAAGCAAATCCAATGGACTCTTCAGACAATGAATAAGGAGATGAAGTGATAGTACTATCCTATACTAGACCAAAAAAAGATGAAAAATGTAAGTATCATTTGTTGCAAACTATTCTCAATATTTGGCTTTTCAGAAAAAAGAAAATTGCAGCCCAGAGCCAACACATTTCATCATTTGAGTTTCATTATAAAAATGACAAAAACTTACTGGCTTGGAAATATTAAAGGCAACATGATGGGATGTAGGATCCTGTTAATAGCTGTCAAATCTAGAGAAATTTCAAGCAAGGGAAAGGGGAGGTGCCAAATGGAAAGTCTCTGAGGCTCTTAAAAAATAAAGTATTTTACAAAACAGTTTCCCAGTGGTTCTCTCTGGGGCAAAACCTATTCAACATTTGGAACATTTTCCACTCACCTTGTGAGGCCTGGAATTATTATACCTTACAAAAAGCCTTGCTGCACTACCAATGGCAGTTAGGGTATGACTGATAAAGAAGAGGGGACCCAAAATGACAATGCTTATAAATCTATGCTTTGTTTCAATAAAAGCATACAATAGAGCAACGTTATTAAAGGACGAATATACATACTTGCCAAAGGCTGTCTGCCAGCAAGGGGTACAGAGAAACCAGATGTGACTTCTAATTGCCTTCCCTCTGTAAGGGCCATATTGGAAACACTTCCTCTCGGACCAGGAAGCACAGACGTGTGCACAGAATATCTTGGAACCGAGGAGCTCCAAATGGAGGCTTAGCCACGGTTTCTCATAACCTGTTGGTCAGGTAGGCATATTCTTCTTCTATAACCAGCCCTAAGAACAAAACATCCCACACCCACTGCTTGGCTGCAGGGGTCTTGCCAAGATCAGTTGTAAATCACCAATTTCACTTTTATCAATAAACAAAGCTGACAAGATGGCATGAATGGCCCTGAAACTCCTCAGACTTGTGGTTACAAAGCAACACTATTAATCAACATGTTTCACGCCTCGGTCAGTGATTGTGGCTTGCAGGTATTTTAAGCAGAACAATTCAGGTCAATTCCAGCCTTGCTGGGGCTTGAACCCTTGCAAATAGCTACAGACTTACTTGCCCACAGGAACATTCCAGAAAATCATAGTAAAATGTTGATTTCTTGCTAGATAAATGGAATGTTCTTATTTCACTAGATTTACATTAGGATTTCCAATATCCTAATTGAATAAAACAACTGTTTTTAGAGTTGTATTATGGAAGGGATATCATTTTTGTCTTTTAACATCAAAGGTAAGCTAAATCTTGAAGTTCTTTTAGAAAATAGCATCATTTTAATGCTGTGAAATGTATACATTGTTATTCTTTAGGAGGCTCATACTCTTTCAGACAGTACCTAGCAGAATCTTGATAACTTAAGTGAAGGCGAATATATTACTAGTTTGTTCATTTGGGTACTGTGCCCATTACAAATTTATTGCCTTTTAGCTCCACATTTACCCTTCATTGCCCTGTTTATAATACTGGAACATTTCTTTCTCACCAGCTGGCACAATGCTAATCTTTGTTACTAAAAGTCTCTGGAGGGACACTGGAGGAGGAAGGGGCTTCTCTCCCTGGGTCTGGTGTGCTTTGCTGGCATGCAGGACATCCTGTGGAGATATCTGTATCTCCTTGAGTTCAGCAGGTAGTTTTGTGAGTTTTATGGACACTACAGCTGGCTTCCTGGAAGGAAGGTCAGAGGCACTCAGCTTTTGGGCAAGTTCTGTGGCTGCCATAGCTAGCTTCTACAGGGCAAGTTCCGAGGGCACTCCAGTTGGCTTCCTGGAGCCCTCCTAGTGATGGCCTTTTGGTGAGTTCTCTGTGGTGGCTTCCCAGTAGCTTCTGATAATGCCAACTGGTGTGCCAACTGGTTTTTCAGCAAGTTCAACAGCAACTCTAACATGTAGCTTCTGGATAATTTTGTGGTTACTCCGGCAGATGGTTCTGTTTCTAACCCTGGTCTGCTGAGTTTGAACAAGCTCTAGCCCAGGACATGCAGAACTATTCTCTGTTATCCAGTGGGCTGCAACCTTACCTTCTTCAATGAGGGCTGAATCCCACCCTAAGGAGGAACTTCACTCCTTTATTTCCAAGTTTATTCCTTTCTTGGGTATCTTCTCTCAGCCCTAGAGTTCCCTTTATTTGCTCTTAATTTCTTGTAAAAGGTTAGTAGTTCCTTATATTAAAATTTCCTTGTTCGAAAAATTACCATGTGGCTTCTGGCACATGTATGCACAACTGATACAGAGATAGAGAGAAAGACTGACATGACTGGTAGTAGCTTGGGACGTTTTATGGCTCTCATGAGGTCAAGGAGCCCCATTAAAAATGGCAGTGAGCTACTTCAGCTGAACTTAACTCAAAGAACTACATCTTAGCCCCAAATCATATAATTAATAGGAAAAAAATCTCTTTAGAATGTTTCAAAGTCTTCCAATTTTACCCCCTCTTCACAATGTAAACCTTCATATGGATTGATATGGGGTGGAAGCGGGACGTTAACCAGTGAGTTAAAAGGAGTCGTTCACTCTCTCTCTGTCTCTCTCTCTCTGTATGTTCTTGAATAACCAAGGGTACCTGGCCATGTATGTAACCTGGATCTTCTTTCACTTCCAGCATCACTAGGTCAGGTGAGTACCAAAATTATGGAAATCTTTAATATCCTCTGGAGGAAAGGTGAAAGCTTTGTAAGAAAATAAGAGAAACCAGATTATCACTGGGTAATCCTAACTGAAAAGAGAAGAGAGCGGGCTTTAGCACTGCTTAGAATAAAACAGTGAAGATGGAAAGCTTTTTCCTGAATAGCAATGGGAGATAGAATTTTAGTCAGATCAATTTGACAGTTTTGATCCAATTGATGAGTCTCCCTTCAAAGACTTTGCACCACGATGAAATGTAGTTATGAGGAAGGAAGAAATGGATACATAGACTTGATCAATGTCTCAGATAGCCAGGATCGAAACAACAGCCTCAAACAGTGAGCCTGGCGGATACCTAAATGGCTTCTCTGGTGAGGAGGGCCTATATGACACCTCCATCATGACTGGTGTCATATAGGACACCAGTGACTCTGCCTCCTGCAGGTCAAACATACATTCTTCACCCAGATTTTTGTCGTTGACACTTAACACTACCAAACAGGACTTCTCAGGCTGCTGCTTCTGACCATCAAAAGGGAAGAGTTCTGAGGCCAAAACTATGCAGAAATAATTACTCCTAATTACTGGAACATTAAAGTGCAGTTGTGATGCATTGTTAGGGTTTTCCCAAGAGCCTAATTTTACTCATTTTTTCCCCCTCTGGAGAAAGAGCCATCAGGGAGTCAGCCATCAGCAAACCATTAAGAACAGAGTCCCCAAAGAAACACTGGAGGCAGACTGGAGAAGAGAAAAAAAATTCTTATCCTATACTCATCACAAAATGAGGCATCTATTGTCAGGATATTTTGCCTAATTAGGAGAGTGAAACCATCCATAATATAGTCTTCTGCCCCCACTCCCTTTGCCTTTTGTTCTTTTCTCCTTCTCAGGGATTGAGATGAAATGCAATTTTCTTTTCTCTGAGGAACCCCCACAGGCCCGCACCTTGGATTTCACCATTGCCCAGCGATCTGGCTATTGGTGGTCATGCTTATCTACAATGTCTTCATTATTTTCATGCTGTCTAGCTTTTTCATTTGTTTGCTTATTTTTACATGTGTCTACATCTTGAAGAAAAGAGTTTATCTGATGCTGCAGTTTCCGCTCTTGTCTTCCACTAGCAGAATTTCCCAATGATCATGCTGCTGGACCCTGCTGTCTGGCAGAAAAAATCTAATCACCACTTATTTTTGATGGATGGGGGAATAGAAAGTCAGTTTCATGCTCAGATTTCCAATGTTTCTTCTGCTGAGGAGTCAGAGTTGCCTGCATTCACCAAGCAGGGATTAGTTAGGCTCTGTACTCAGTTCCATCCTAAGTTTGTAGACACCACCCAGGCAGAGAATGGAAGAACCAGGCAGGAGATGGAAGATTAGCTGCCTGCTCAGATGCTGGGCTGGGGAATCAGGGCTGGAGGCTTTCTTCTGTGGGGCAGGAAGAGGGAGTGAAAACCAAGTTCCCTAGTCACACCATTGTCAACAGTGTGATTTTCCCATTGTGTTTGATTGGATTTGGGCAGGAATTTCCAAAAACAAAGGTTTTCTGTTATCAGGTAATCCTTTTCCAGGTCCTTGGGCTAGGGGAATAGTTTTTTCTTGTAGCCTTTTTTTTGTGGGGGGGGGGATGTGCAGACGTTGTGCCTTTTGGTTGTTTTGGGTTGGAGGGTTCTAGAGTGCTCTGTTAGGGATGTATGAAGATAATAAAGAAGTTTAGAGGATCATTTCCTCAAGTCCTGAAGTCCCTAGGCAGTTTGTCTTCTTTCCACCTTCAGAGTCTCCCTATATTTGTTTGTTCTGTTGTATCTATGGGTTTTAGTTGTAAGAGAGAAGACCCAGAAGGAATGGCACTACTCTGTCTTTGCTGCAAACAGAAGTCTTCATTCACTTTAATTCTACTGAAGTTGAGATCACTGTATATTACGGTTTTCCAGGGACACTCTGATCTACTTTTATTTTCCTGGCACAGGTTGTGAGTGATTGACTCTCCAAAATATCCCATTTTGGAAATAAATTATACCATCACTCTAATATACTGCTCATCTCTTTCCTCATTTTCTCCAGAAAGTATAAACAATCTTTATTTCAAATATCACTTCAAATATATTCTTCATTTTTTTAAGATTTTATTTATTTATTTGAGAGAGAGAATGAGATAGAGAGAGAGCATGAGAGGGGGGAGGGTCAGAGGGAGAAGCAGACTCCCTGCTGAGCAGGGAGTCCGATGCAGGACTCGATCCTGGGACTCCGGGATCATGACCTGAGCCGAAAGCAGTTGCTTAACCAACATTCTTCATAAATGACTTTTAACAAAGTTTCAGTGTTATATCTCCCATACAGATGTTTCCACCTAGACATTTCACTGTCTTATGATACTTTTATCTTTTCTTCAAATGTGTATTCCTTTTGGACCTCCCTATTCTGTGAACGCTGTACTACTGTCTCAGTTATGGGAGTTTGGAATCATTTTTAACTCTTTCCTCACCGCCACCTCCAACTCCAATCAGCCTGCAAGTACTATTGATTCATTCTTGGGAATAGCTTAAGCATCCTTGTTCTGATTTCTTCTTCTTCAATCATTTTTACACATTATTTTAGATTATGATATTAAAATGATCCTCTCGTATTGTTAAATTTTCAGTGGGCTAAACTCTTTAAGGATAATTTATTTATTTTTTATTTTTATTTTTTTGCCCAATGGGAAATCCAAAATTTACTGCAAGAATTTATACGATAAAAAGATGAAAAGGAGCAGGTTGCCTTTTATAACCTTGCAGCATCGGTTCTGAATTAACTCTAATATCTACTAAGATGCAGCAATTGTAGGACCTTCGTGGCCTTACTCTTGAGACAAATAATAGTTATTATACTTGGTGATTCCACTCAAATTGTAGTTATTCCTGGAAATCCCACTCAATTTTAACTTGGTACTCTCTACAATCTCAGGGGATCACAAAATATAAGAGCAAAAAGGTGTGCTTCTCCTTAGCTGTAAGGACATTTCTTAACCTCTGTTTGTTACCTGCCTTTCCAAGATTAATTCCTTCTGTTCTCTAATACGAACTTGTTCCAGCCAGATCCATTGTCTTCTTAGATTACATAATAGTAAATTAATCAGAACATTTCAGTAGCAAAACCCAGAATTCCAATTTAAAATTTGCAAAGGGGAAAGCAAGGAAATTTAATAGATCATATGATGAAAAAAATCAAGGGTAACTTTTCAGGCACAGATGGATCCAGGTCTTCAAGTGATTAAAAAAATCTTCTCTGTTTTGGCTCTGCTTTCTTCCTTGTGGGTTTTGTTTATACTCCCTCTTCAAGGAGAACACTGGTCACCAGGCATTTATATACTCCTAGCTTAGCAATTCCTACAGAAGGAGAATTCCTTCTTTTCAATAGTTTTAGCAACAATCCCATGATTCCCATGTTATAGAATGAACTTGGTCATGGTTATTTCAGGAACTGGAGGTGAAGTGACCCCAAACCAGCCTGAATCACATGATCTGGAAGCAGCAGAGAATGGATCCCTCCCAAAAAAGGAGGTTCTAGGATCAGATAAGGCAGAAAGTAAAACAACAGATTTTCACTACCAATAATAGTTTGTAGGTTCCTATAGGCATGGACTTTGTCTTAAAGAGTCCTCTTTTTCCAGCAGGTAAGTATTACCTATGCTTCCCTCTTAAACTGCGCTTCCTCTTAAAATGCCTCTCTATTCTTTTATATTTCAAATTTGCACTTGAATCTTGCCTTCCTTACATTGCATTTTCTTTCTTCTTTTTTTTTTTTTAAAAGATTTTATTTATTTATTTGACAGAGACAGACACAGCAAGAGAAGGAACACAAGCAGGGGGGCAGTGGGAGAGGGAGAAGCAGGCCCCCCATGGAGCAGGGAGCCCGATGTGGGGCTCAATCCCAGGACCCTGGGATCATGACCGGAGCTAAAGGCAGACGCTTAACGACTGAGCCACCCAGGTTCCCCTTACATTGCATTTTCTAACCACCGCAGCTATTACCAAGTGCTTAAAACTTTTTTTCTGCTTTAACACCCTTGAAATTGTAGGCTGAATTTTATTATTATTTATGTTTCACATATGTGTGTCATTTTTTAGCAATTACATTTAAAAAGAACTTAAAGGTAGAGAATGATCTTATTCTCAAATGATATTTTCCATGGTATTTAGTGTTTTGTTTTTCAATTTGGATGCAATCAAACACATATGAAAGTGAAGCCGTGATTACATGCAGTCAACACAATGAAGTTTATTTTATAGTGATTAAAGATAAAGAGTCATAGATACTAAATTATTTTACAAATATTATAGTATCAAAACCATAAAGCAAAATCAATTTAAAATATAAGAAGTGGACAAATGCAAAATTGTTCCTGGAAGTTTTAACACTTCTGTTAAAGTTTCAAGTAAATTTGTACATTACAATAAAGTTGATTACTTGATAAATTCCTAATATTTGCTCTGCAGAGAATATGCTTTTTTTACCATTATCTGTATAATAGCTGTCATATTTTTGACTCTGATGTATTTATCTAACATCTTTTTAAGGAACACTTATCTCTATTTGGATCACCATTCTCTAACTTCCATAATTGTTATCTTTCCTGTCATAAGTTTTTTAAAATTTTTATTTATTTATTTTGAGAGAGAGACAGAGAGAACGTGTGCATGTATGGGGGTGCTGGGGGGTGGGGCAGAGGGAGAGAGAGAATCTCAATCAGGTTCCACTCCCAGCATGGAATGCGGGGCTCCATCTCACAGCCCTGAGATCACGACCTGAGCTGAAACCAAGAGTCTGACGCTTAACCTACTGAGCCACCCAGGTGCCCCTCTTGCCATACATTTTTTGAATTGTGTTCTGAACACAAAACAGATATTCTTTGTCTATACCCTGAGCCCTATGTCCTCTCTTATTTATTATATAAGTCTTTCTTTCTTATTCATCTCTCCAATAATTAAGAATGCAGATATTTATGTAAACACATGAACTGTAGAGATTGTGTCCCTTCCACTGAATAAAATAGGGATAAACCCACAATAAAGCAATGAGTGCAATATATTTGTATAATGGAAATTAATTTATTTATTTTAGAGAGAGAGAGTGGTAGGGAGGAGCAGAGGGAGTAGGAGAGAGAGAATCCCCAAGGAGGCTCCAGCTGAGTGCAGAGCCTGACTCGGGGCTCCATCTCACCACCCTGAGGCTGAGCCAAAACCAAGAGTCAGATGCTTAACTGACTGTGCCACCCAGGCACCCCTATAATGGAAATTCTTAAGCTATAGCTTTGGACATAAACACAAGAGTAGCACAGTGCAAAACAAATTAAGATTATGTATTTCTTTTTCCCCCTAAATCTTTGAATTGCTGCCTTGGTATATGAATTTGTTATTACAAAAACTTATACTGTGTTTAAATACACTAAACGTTTAATTATTTGAAAGTTCACAATTACACACAGAGTGTTGCTATAGTCTTTACTACCATAGTGCTTCAATGTTGGCCAATCATGAATTTTGGAGTTGGCTAACCTATTCAAACAAGTATTTTCTACTGGTAGTTGACGATGAGAAAAGGGCACAGATAAAAGAAGCCATAAAAGGAGCCAAAAGGATTCTCTACGAGTCACTGTGTTCCTCAAAGAGTGTGTGGTATATTACACAGACCTCCTTGAATACTGGATATATGCTCTTTAATCCATATATTCAAGTTATTTTGTGAGAAATACAGTCATTTTAATGAGCAGAGTATTGAGATACACTTTCACAATCTCATTTGTCTTCAGAAACTTAAATCTTGATTCTATAAAAAAGTGCTAAATTGGGCTTATTTTTTATGAATAAGCTTACTTACCTTTTAATTAGCTGTGTCTCAATCCATGACATGTTTTTACGTCCATAGGGAATTAACAAAATCTAGAATAGTGTTTTATTCTTCTAGTTCTCCAGTTCTAATTAAAATGTCCTCATTCTTCAAGGGAAGTTTTTTCCTTCATTTTTTCTTAGGCAATGCAGCATATAAACTTGAAGCTACAGCCTATTAATAAATTATTGTTTAGCTGTTATTCTCACACCCCATATGCATCAAATTGGGAGTAAATCAGAAACTTTGCTGAACTTGGATTTTTCTTTATTAGTTTTCTCTTCACTCTGTTGGTCTGTTTTAAAACTGCAAGTTGACTCAGGTCTTTATTCCATTGCTCAAAAGCTGCGTTTTCGTTCTTTAAGTTTATGGAGCATCCTTGACCATGTAATTGTGAGCTGAGACAGCTCTATAGACCTTCTGTCTTGGTTCTGATGTGTTTTCCCCAGAGACCACTTCAAAAGTACTTTCTTAAGTAAGATCTCAAAGCCTCACCCAAAGCACCCCTGGGGCAACTTATTAAATCAGTGTCTAGAGAATGGATAAGGAAAATATTCAAATTTTATCATTGTCATGGCTTAAACTGCTGCATTAGATATCCAGTTACTATAGTTTCACCAAAAAGAAATCAGCCAAAGTCTCTATTTTTAGGCTTTTAAGTCTTAATAGGAAAGTCAGAACAAGATAACAGTGTGCAGACTTGGAATCTTGTCAAGCTTGTTCATAAGTTTTCTTAAATGGCAAACCAACAGATTTATTTGGGGATTTGTAATGACAAATTTTTCCCAGCATGTTTCTCATCCATTGGATTGTGCTTAAGTTTCAATTAGGAGAAGGCCATTTTTGAACTTTTTAATTGAAGCACACCAAACAATGCTAGAAAAAGTACAACACACAAATTGGAAATACATTACCAAGGGTGTATTATAATGAAAAATATTTTATTTCTTTAGAAGCATTTATACTGGTCTCTTTTGTGGGACAGTTTGCTTTTTACTGACAATATTGATTCAATGATTTGTACATGTTAAACATCTATTATAGCAAGAAACAATACTAATGCCATTATTAAGACTCTCAAAAAATAATAACCTTGAAATATCTATTTTCTAGCCTCCTCAAAATCTCCAGCTGCAATAAATGATGTTTAATAAAGGCAGGCTAATCTTACTAATTTTGAAGGTCAGCTATTTGCCAATGCCAGAGAAATTTAGTGAAATGCTTTTCATTAGTCCTTGAAAATTGAGAAAAATAAATACAACACATAGTAAGCTTACTCTCTATATATTAATTTAATCAAAAGGACTTTCATTTATTACTATGAAATTATTTTTACTTTTTTATTTTTGAAAAAACAAATGAAATTTTTTATGAAATAATAGTAATAGTATAATAATTCTTTTCTTAATTTGGCATAATAAAAAGTAGGTAATCTTATGTTATTTTTCTGAATTATTTTTAACAGCGTTATTGAGCTATAATTGACATACAATAAGAGCAGCAGTTTTTAATTCTGATGAGGTCATATTTACCTAATTTTTATTTTAAAAATTGTATTTTTGGTGTCATATCTATGAAATCTTTGTTGAACCCAAGCTCACGTAGATTTTCCTTGCATATTTTGTTCTAGAACTTTCATAGTTTTAGAATTTTGTTTAGTTTTAGCTCTATTTTGAATTCATTTTGGGGTAAGGTGTGAGGTGTGGATCAAAGTTCATGTATTTGCACATGGATATCCAATTGTTCCAGCAACATCTGTTGAAAAAGATAATCTTTTCTCTGCTGAATTACCTGTGCACTCTTGTTGAAGACCAGTAGTCTACATGTGTTTGAGTATATTTCTAGACCCTATATTCCCTTTCGTTGATCAATTCTTTTTCTGTTTTCACCCATACCGCATTGTCTTGATTAGTATGGCTCTATAATATAACTTGAAGTCAAATAGTGTTTTCCAACTTTGTTCTTTGCAAAGTTGTTTATACGGCTCTTGTTCTTTGCATTTCTATTTGAGTTTTAGAATTAGCTAGTAATTTTTTTAAAGCATTTTGAGATTTTGATTTGGAATTTGTTGATTCTTAACTCAATATGGGATAAACTGATATCTTCATAATTTTAAGTCTTCTGATTAGTGATCCATGAATACAGTATATCTCTATTATTTTTAAGTCTTCCCCTTTTACTCAACATTGTTTAATAGTCAGTATACAAGAATTTCACATATTTTGTCATATTTATCCTTAAAATTTCATATTTTAGTGGTTTTATATATATTTTATATATATAAATTTTATATATATTATATATATTTCATATTAAGTGGTGTTATATTGTTGATCATTTTCCAATTTCTATTATGTAGAAATACATTTATTTTTGCTTGTTGATCTTATATCCTACACTTCACTAAACTCTTTTTAATTAGTGAAATAACTTATTAATAACTAATGTTATTGATAGCATAGAAACACAAAGATACAAAAGGGTTGTTTATATCATAAATGTTAATTTAAAAATAAAGGATTGGGTGCCTCGGTGGCTCAGATGGTTTCGGCTCAGGTCATGATCCCAGGGTCCTGGGATCAAGTCCCGTGTCAGGCTCCCTGCTCCTTGGGAGCCTGCTTCTCCCTCTGCCTCTCTCTCTCTCTCTGTCTTTCATGAATAAATAAATAAAATCTTAAAAAAAAATAAAAATAAAGGATTTAAAGCAAATACAATTACATATTAACATTTATTTAATACAAATGCTGTTTAGGGGTGCCTGGGTGGCTCAGTCGTTAAGCGTCTGCCTTCGGCTCCGGTCATGATCCCAGCGTCCTGGGATCGAGCCCCGCATCGGGCTCCTTGCTCTGCAGAGAGTCTGCTTCCCCCTCTCCCACTCCCCCTGCTTTTGTTCCCTCTCTCACTGTGTCTCTCTCTGTCAAACAAATAAAAAATCTTAAAAAAAAAAAAATGATGGTTAATGGATTTTATTTTTTTTCAGTTTTTTAAATGTTTGACATGTTTTTATAAAAAGATTATGACATTAATTATAGGCTGTACTTTTTATCAAAATCAGCAATCCCTTTATCCAATTAGAATATTATGACTTAAATTACATTGTCTTTTGTACATAATTTTATTTTGAACTTTTCTGTTTTGTTATCTTTTAATTTATAAATAACATAGAGTTGTAAAATGACTTCAAAGTTTTCTTCTTTTTTTGGCTTTTTTTTTGTTTCAAGTTTTTATTTAAATTCTTATTTGTTCTGTTACTTTTTTGTAGATTCATCAGCTTTGTACATAGATAATCATGTTTTTAGTGATTAAAAACAGTTACAATCTACATGGCTTTTATTTCCTTTTCTTATTGTATTGCACTGGTTAGAATTGCGAGTACAATGTTGAATAATGTCATTAGAACAAACATTCCAACTTCTTAATCTTAAAGAGTCTGCAGTGGTTAAGTTTAAGTTTAAAACAATGCTTTTGTTCTGGGTTTCTATCTTTCTCATCTCTTCTTTATTTCTTTTTTCTTCTTTTTCTGCTTTTTTTTGTACTAAGTATTTTTTACAATTCCATTTTATCTCTATGTTTGGCTTTTTATTTATAATTCTGCTTTGTTATTTCAGTACTTGTTTTATGTTTATAGTACAATCTATCTCTAAGTGATATAATACAACTTCACAGATAATGTAAGAATCTTATGATAGTATACTTCTATTTCTCCTTTCCTGGACTTTACAACATTTTCATCATGCAGTCACTTTTACCTACTTAATTGAATATCCATCTTTGTAGTTTCATCAAAGATCTTTCTTTTGTCTTTGGGGATATTAATATTCTGAGAGTTCTGGTAGGAAGAATGGGGCATAAAAATAAAAGGTTTTCTTTTCTTTATCATCTTATAATTCAAGCATAAATAGATATAATTCAAGGCATATTGCTATTAGGAGGTATTCACTAAAAAGTACTGCTAGAGTTCAGAGAGAGATCAGAAAAGCTTTCATAATCAAGATTGCATTTGCTGTGGGCCCAGCTGTGGATGGGACACCAATAAATGCTTTTGAAATAGAGAATTACATGAAGCATGGATGGAGTGAGCACAGGCCTTAGAATCAAGCATGTTTATGATCCTAGTTACAGTAATTAATAACTATGTGATATTGGCCAAGTTCCTTAACCTCTCTGGGCTCATTTTACATATTTTTTTTAAATTGGGAAAATAATACCCATTTTTCAGAATTGCTGTGAAAAGTAATAATGATATATCTAAAGCATCTAGAATAGTATTGGTCACATATGCACTCAGGAGAGATTAGCATGTGTGTATGATGTCAGTTATGCTCTAGCAAGCTTAATTTTGATGCAACATATGGGATTATTTAGTGGTAGAACAGACCACAAAATGACACAAAAATGAAAAATAAATAGAAAATGGGTGAAGAATTAGAACCCTCAGAGGCAGTTTTAGTTTACTGTTGAGTTCTTGCTGAGTTCCAGGAACTATGCATGTAGCAGTCTGGGTCCTGTCAGGAGACTGAAAGCAGACAGTGGGATAAGCAGGAAAAACTTAATAAAAACAATGATTAAATATGAGAAAAGAGTAATTATGACATACGAGTAAACTCTATATGGTACACTGGAGCCGAAATAGAGTACTCAA
The DNA here is from genome assembly GCF_003265705.2 of Callorhinus ursinus. NCBI lineage: Eukaryota > Metazoa > Chordata > Mammalia > Carnivora > Otariidae > Callorhinus > Callorhinus ursinus. The sequence continues at coordinate 26,347,739 of NW_027397086.1, read as the reverse complement.
GGAAGTACAGACTTGGAAGGGGTTCAGACCTTGTTGGAGAAGTTGTGATTTAGTCCACCAATTCACAGAGAAGTTGGCTGGTTTGGCTAGGCTGGGGTTGCTAGGCAGGCAGTAGGCAACACTACAGAATGCCAGTGGGGGAGCAGCTGGTCAGTGATTGGTGGCATAAGTGTCTTCACTTCTAATGGGGGGCAAAGTGGTCTTCAAAGCATATGGACCATGCGGGGGGTGTCTGGTGCCAGTTGGCACAAGAGGCCCTGAGATTATGTCAGTTGGAAGAGAGCTCTGCTTTCCATGTATTTTCTCAAGGCTGAGGCTATGAGGTCACAGAAGGACCATGTTTTAATCTATGGTTGGGGGAGTTTTCCATTGGATATCTTCATATCCACAACAAAGAACCTCAGCCCCTACTGAAAAAGGTAGGAGAGGCTCTTCCTCTTGCAATGTCCCTCAAGCACCTCTACATGAGCTTAACATCCTGTCCATTTAAAGGAGAAATACTTGGGAGGGCTCCACTGCTTATCACAGAACATATATTGAAGAGTACATTCTGAGCAGAAACGCAAAAAAATGATACTTGACACACTGCCGCATGGTGATTCAATGTTGAAGAAAACAGACTTTGCGCAGTCCTGAGCAGATTTCGGGTAAACAGCTATCCATATGAGTTGCTACCGTTTTTACTACTATGATGAAAAGGCAAAGCAAATGAAAATAATATCAATATAAATAAAAATTTCTTAGGGGGATATTTTTTTAATTCTAGAAAGTCATGATAATCTTTGAAGCTAAGACATTTTTTTAAAAGATCGCTTTTTTTTCTGGTTTAGATAACTTTCTAAATTATGGTAAAAAAAAAAAGACATTTCTTGCTCTGGGAGAAAAAACCTGGTTTTTCTTACGCTAAATTTCCAACTTGCCTAAAGGGCATGATGCTGATTAGATTTTAACCAGGATAGGCCTATTTTCTCCCTGGGTGAATCTTGTACTTCTCTGCATGCCCACATCATAAATCTAGGACTACTTTTTAATCTTTGGGTCATATCCTATTTTAAGATGTAAGTCAGAATGGTACTTTAAAACTGTTCAGATATTTGCTTGTTTAGATGTATCTTTCGGGGGTATGAAAATTAGGCTTTAAAACATTTCTGAGAAAGTTGTTCCAGGCTTATTAAACAAGTCCACTTAAAGACAGTCTGGTTTACAACCAGACTTCAAGTCTGAGCAAAGGCCTTCCTATTTTTAGGGTCCTTCACTCCGTTTCAGTGACAGGAATGGAAGGTGAGGGAAGCCCTGTAAGAGGATCAGGAGCTTGCTCCATGCAGAGGTGATTCCCAGAAGGCTGAACTGACTTGAGCAGTTTTGTATAAGTACTAGGACATGGCTGGGAGCCGGCTAGAGAGCTATTTGTTTCCATTTCAGGAACAGATCTTATATCTTGAAGCATGGGTTCTTTTTTCTGGTATATGTTAGGAATGATTTACAAGTATCAGGCATGATATAATGTTGCTAATAAAGTTGAGCATCTTCTTAGGCTATGGTTCATATTTCTATGTTCTCTGAATATTGTTCCAATGAGGAGATGCAAGTAGTTTTTTTGCCTTGCCAAAAATATTGTGGCTTTTTAATAAAGCTGAAGGCTGATGCCCTTGCAAACTCCACAGCTCAAACTGGATTAAGTCTTGATGATGTCATATATTTGCAATTAAAAATAAATTGGAACCATGATATGGTTCAGAACAGAGAGATTCAGATCTTTCCAATTCAAGAAAAGTCAACATGAACAGAAGGCTTTTTATGACTCATTTATGCTTGAATCCCAGTGCCATGAGAATCCAACAGTATAGGAATAACACCCTGGTATATACTCAACTCACCTCATTCCTGATTTTGAAACTTGGCATTTTCATTCTTGAGTGCATGTTTGCAAATCCTCATTTTCTCATAAAGCTAAACTATGGCTTTGTGAGAAGAACTTCTCTTCCTAGATTCTTACTCAAATGTTGTTAGCCCTGATTCTACGCCGTTTGACCAACTGTTTTTCTGCCCATAGTCCACTTCATTTTAATGGTCAAACTGTAGTTGCCTGCGTTTCTCCTGGACAGCTACACCCCCAAGCGCCTCAGCAGATAGACCCATAGCCTTCATGCTCCCACACATCAGGGGCACGTCTATTTTGGTCCTAGATTCAAGGGAATGAGTGGCAATAAATGGAATTTTTCTCACTGGTCCATTCTCAAGGCATGAGCTGCCCTTTCCCATTATTTCAAACCTCAGGAGGAAAAAAAAAAACCTTTCCTTTTCAAAAGAGAAAAGGAATAGGTAGAGAATAGAAAGTGCAGATAAAAGAGAATTGCTAACCTCCGGCTTCCAAGATTTGACCTCCTCTTCAGCTGTTGCTTCAATAGCTGGTTACATTGTTAGGGCCATCTCTCCTTGAAGATGAATCTGCTGTTCAAGGGCGTGTTGCTCGGTATCTAGCAAAACCCCAAGGACAGGACAGGCATTGAATGAATTCAGAAATACACTTGTGCTAGTGTTCATTAAAATATATATATTTACTTCTAAAGTTTTGCTTTTGATTCCAGAGTCAAAAGAGTTGTCTAATATCTCCCCAAGATATATGATAGGGATGATGCCTCAGTCCCCAAGAACCAGGTGAATTATTTTTGGTTGATGCACTGCCATAAAGCTCAAGATAGATATCAGATACATCTTCTCATCATATTTTGGGGGGAAAGCCTTGGTGTTTGCTAAAGAACCTTCCTTGCAGTTTCTGGAGGCAAAAAACATTGGAGTCCTCTTAGAAGTTGAAGGGTATCCATGTAGATCGACAACTGTTCGTCTCCTTGGTACATATTTGAATGTAATTCTATATGGGAAACAATCCATTTTCTTTTCAACATACTCTTTTATTTGATTTATATTCAGAAAATTTCTGCCTGTCCATCAAAAGCTAAATACAGATTTGTAAATAGTGCATGCTTAGCATTTTCCTGTCAGATACAGCAGAACAGCAAAATGCCTTTTCTTTTTAAAGACAATACACATTTATTAACCAAAAAAATTGATACAGGGTTATAGTAAAAAATAATAGCCAAACGATAGCCATTCACAATTAGCAACCTGAGTTTCAGTGGGATGTGACATGTCAGCAGAATCTCCAGAGGCCCCATCAGTCAGTGTTGACATGAAGTCAATGATTTTTTCCCTACACCCTTAAGTATAGTTAGGTATCTCTCAAAAATGACTTTCCCTGTGTGTTTAGGAATATGCTTATGTTTCTTCCCTCTTAAAATTGTATGTTAACATTTTATTTCTCTCCTCTAACACTGGTCTATCTCTAGCCTTCCTATTCTAGCAAAGCTTCCTAGAAAAGTAGACTGTGCTATCTTCATTTTATCCCTGTCATTTTATTTTTTAAAATTTCCTGTAAATATTGCAATGTTGTATTTGATACGTGTACAAGAACATATGCGCCTATATGCAAGTTATAAACCCATCACCTATGCAAGAAGAAGAAGGTTACCAATATCATTCCATTTACTAAAGTGTTTCTTCCCCCCACCCCACATGCATACTCTGACTCTCATTGTAAGATGACCATTATTCTGAATTCTGTGTTTGACATTCTTTGGCTTTTTTATTATGTACATACATTCATACATATATATATTATATGCATACATAAATATGATGTGCTTAGTTTTCTTAGCTTTATAAAAAGATTCTACTCTGCACAATCCTCTGAGACGTGCTTCTGTGCTTGAGATTCATCCATCATGTTGCATATGGCCATATTTATTCCACTTTGCTGCTGAATGTAACACGTTTTTATCTATTCTTCTGCCAATGGACATTTGAGTTGTTTCATTCTTTCCTCCAGGATTAACACCACTACTATACATTCTACGTATAGAAATTTTGTCTATGATATAAACCTAGGAATGGATTGCTGGGTTTTCATTCACTCATTAGCTTACTATTATTCCCCCCTCTCCCACCCAAAACTGTTCCCACTAAAGTTGCTAGTGAGTTTTTCTTTTTTAAAAAAATTTTTTTTGAGGTAGAGAGAGGCAGAGGGAGAGAGAGAGAATCCTTTTTGTTTTTAGAGGGGGGGAGGGGCAGAGGGAGAGAGAGAGAGAACCTTAAGCAGTGTGGAGTTTGACGCAGGGCTCCATCTCACGACCCTGAGATCATGCCCTGAGCTGAAATCAAGAGTTGGATGCTCAACCGACTGAGCCACCCAGACACCCCGCTAGTGAGTTTCTAATTATAATATGTAATGAACATCTTTCTGCATTTCTTATTATCGATATTATTCACCCTCACTCTCCTTCTTGATATTCTCTCTCCCTTCTTGTCTTTGGTGCAATTTATTCTTGATTTTTCTCTGGCCTCTTGCCTTTTTTGTCTCAGATATCTTAAAAGACCTCTCCATTGAGAGGGCTGTTCTGCTGTTTACTGGTTGGCATCTATTCTCGTTATTTATTGCTGCATAACAAACTACTTCAAAAGTAGAATGGATATATATATACATATGTACATATATATGTGTATATATACATACACAAATATATTTAATATATTTTTATTATATAATATACATGTATATTGTTGTGTGGTGTGTGTGTGTGTGTGTGTGTTGTCAGTCAAAAATTCAGGCAGTGTTTGGCTGGGCAATTTTTTTGCAGCACACTGACTGGGGTCACTTGGTGGGAATGGTGGAAGGCTGACTCAGCTGGGCCCTTCTCCTGCAGGGCCTCTTCATGTCATCCCTCCAGCAAAGGAATAGACTTCTTGAATGGCAGCCAGGGTATAAAGAGACTAGGGTATAACCTGCTCATTGGTGATGGTTAATTTTATGTGACAACTTGACTGCGCTAAGGGATACTGACATATCTGGTGAAACATTATTTCTGGGCATTGTCTGTGAGGGTGTTTCTGGAAGAGATGAGCATTTGAATCTGGAGACTGAGTGAAGAAGATTGCCCCTCACAATGCAGGTGAGCATCGTCCAATCTGCTGAGGGCCTGGATAGAAAAAAAAGGCAGAAGAAGGATAAATTTGCTCCCTGGGACATCCACCTTCTGTCCTCAGACACTGGTGCTCCCTGTTCTCAGGCCTTCGTACTCAGACTGGGACTTAACCAGTTGGCTCGTCTGGTTCTCAGGCCTTTGGTTTGGACTGGAGCTACACCACTGGGTTTCCTGGGTCTCATCTTGCAGGTGGCAGATAGTGGGACTTCTCAGTCTCTGTAAGCCAATCCCTCATAATAAATCTCTTTAAATTTATATATCTTATTGGTTCTGCTTCTCTAATAAGCCATCTTCTTAAAGACAAGTACTCTATTTGTCAAAACTATCTAATGGGTAAAATATGTTTCCTCATTATTGTTTTAATTTGTATGTTCTTGATTATTAATTGTGAGCTCCCTTTAATGTGCCTACTTACCATTTGCTTTTCTTTTTCAGAGATTTGGCAGTTTTAATCGTTTATTTTTTGATTCAGTATTTTTTAAAAAATAGTTTTTCAGATATCTTTCTGTAATATGGACATTAATTCATTGCCTATTATGTGCTTTACAAATATTTTTCTGCCTTCTCTCAATAACTTTCATTTGCTTTGTAGTATATTTTGGTATACAGAATATCAAAAAAATTAGTGTAATCAAATTTGTTCATTTTCCTCCTTTATAGCTTTTGAGTTTGCTGCCTTGCTTAGAAAGAATTATCTAAAGATTTGTTGCAATATAGTTTGCTAATAGCAGTACAAAATATACACACCTTCCATAATGTTCTTTAAAGTAAATAAAATAATCATAAACATGTCACCATATTGAATTCAGTTTAGAATAGCTCTATTATAATGATATATGGGCACTAACTTGAAGGATTGATTAGCACAACAAGAAGCACAAGCCTTTATATGAACCGAGCTTTGAAAGAGAGGCTATTATCTCCTGGGACTTTATTTAAACCAGACTCCTGGCAGCCATGTGTCTTTTCCCTGTGTTTAGATGATGTGTCACCAGGAGGAAAAGTCCTTACCCATCCTTCTCAGCTTATTTAATGTAGGCAGACACTCCAGCGCTGTGGGAGCAGTGATATATGTGCAGAGAGGTCCATTCAAAGGTCTGGGTTCCCTTCCTCCTCTGTCCTAACTGCTTGCTGGCTTCGGATATTCTTAATTTCGCCTTTAGTGAAGTCTATCCCTTCCCCAACCTGCCTGTTTCAGGTCAGCAGCTGTAGCCTTCTATTTGTGCCACTGCTGTGCTTATACTTTGGGCCAGAATCCATCTTCCTGTCTGTAGGTTGTAGCCCCCGTCAGCGGTGGTCGCTGCTGGTAGCCCAAGGCTTTGGCTCCCTTCAAGTTCACTCTCATCTAAGCCCCTTATCTGAGGGAGCACAAAAAGTGAGTAAGATCTCAGTTAGCTTAGGGTTCCTGACGAATGCAATTACCTACAGTTACCTCTCCTGTTAAAAAACTAGACTAGTGGGGCGCCTGGGTGGCTCAGTTGTTAAGTCTGCCTTGGGCTGAGGTCACAGTCCCAGGGTCCTGGGATCGAGCCCCGCATCAGGCTCCCTGCTCCGCGGGAAGCCTGCTTCTCCATCTCCCACTCCCGCTGCTTGTGTTCCTGCTCTTGCTGTGTTTCTCTCTGTCAAATAAATAAATAAAATCTTAAAAAAAAAAAAAAACCTAGACTAGTTCTCAGGAGTCTGAAATGGAGACTAATTAACTGGGAAGTGACGCTGAGGCGATTTTCTTTTCTAAAACTCTCTTTGTGGCCATGACTAAGTGATGTATTCACTGACCGTCCCTTGTCTGGGACACAAGGTGTTTTTGTTTTTGTTTTTGTTTTTTTTTTAATTTCTCTTTTAAGGAGTCCCGGTATCACCAGCTATAGAGAGTCCTCAAGGTATGATGGCTGGAGTCAAGTTAACCTGGGACCCAGTCTCAGCTCTGCCACTTATGAAGTCAGGTCATTTAACCTTTTTTAATGTCTGGGAAATATTAACATAAATCTCATCTTACAGGACTGTCATGAGAATTACTGATAATATATGAAAATTATCCAGAACAGTACTTGACCCACTGTCAAGTGCTCAATAAAACGGCAAGTTTAATGTACTGTATTTCTTATGAGTATCTTAAATCCATGTATAGGGACCTGGCTAGACTTTGTAGTAATTTTTCTCAAGGGGCTCTGCCCAATAAAAAGAGACCTCCAATGTATATCAGCACTATCTCAGGACTCCCAGAGAGTAAATATGTAGAAAAAGTTTCAAAAAGTGTTTTAGGGCTACATTAATTTTTACATTCTGCATCCCATATTCTTCTCATTGGTCTGTGTCACTAGAAATATATATGCTTTAAATTAAAGAAGATAAATAAATTTTAACTTATTCCACTATAAAAATTGTACATTTGCCTGAACTATTTTCTGATATCAGAAAAATGAGTTTTCAGGATTTTTGTGGACTATCTTGTGATTTTAATTCTCTATTTATGGGTGAGATTTTAGGAGAGGGAGAAATAATCACTTGAACTTTATAAGTCTAGGCCCCCCCATCTTTCAGGCTTGAAATTCCCAAACTTTAATACATAATCCTTTTCGCACACCAGTATTAGACCAAGCGTGAAGAGGAAAAAGTATAAATAGATAATTTATTAAAAATTATATAATATAGCTCATTTCTTTGTAAGATGTTTATATCCCTTTGTCCAAGATCAGTACCCAAATGTCGCATCCCAAAAAGTTCAAAAAGTCAAATAAACAATATTCTTCCCATCACTTCTCTGAGCCTTCAACAGAAGCGTGCTTAGACCCTATCTCTATGCTTTTGAGGAACACCTCTAGAATGTTACATCAAAGATACTCTGCTGTTTCCTGTTATCCTTAAACTTTGGTCTCTACAAGGCTGATCATTTTATTTTAATTGCTTGATCCTTAACTGTAATTAGTACTACCAGCTGTGTCCTCTCCCGGGCTTTCCTCACACAGTGAAGCCCATATGAACACTAATTAGAGATACTGGGATTGATCACATTATCTCTTCTACACAGTTTCTGCCATTGACATGATCAGTTGTTGCATATAAATGTCCCATTACACACAGGCAGAGAGAGAGGACTGATGAATATGGCTTGCTCAGCACTCTGTTGTTATAGGATACAAATTCCTGGGTGGAATAATCTGACAAGTCAGAACACGCTCAGTGAAGAACATGATCTGGACTGATCCATCTCATTTTATATTTCCTAGCATTTATGTAGAGTCAATGCCATTATCTCCCAATGTTGCATGGATGTCCTATATCCTTACTAATTTTTAAATTGCTTAGGATCACACTACAATTTTTTTCTTTTGGGTTCCCAATCTCCAAGGTGACTTAATGTTTAAACTGGAAGGTTTTCAAATGGATCAATAAGGAAATTTATAAATTCTTTTTATAATTCTAAATTGTTTTTGACTATTGTTTTGCCATTCTCATTTCCAAGTTTATCTTTCATAATTCCTTACTTCTATTTCCAAAGGTGTATTTTGTTCTGATTTTAACTTTTAAGTTAGTAATTGTTGGAGGAGGTAATAGAGAGGATGTGACCACTGGCTGAATTGCGAGCTGGATGTGGGAAATCGGAGGCTCCTCACCCCCTTCCCTGTCCTTGGAATGTATGTTCTGCGCACTGTTCCCATAGTGGGAGTCATTCTCAAGGACGCAGCCTTGAGAGAGCAATGTGTTGTTGAGGCCATCCGGACTAGATGTGGCTGAAGCCCATTAATCCCTCTATATAAACTATTTTTTTTAAGACTTATTTTTTTGTTTGAGAGTGAGAAAGATTGAGAGAGAGTGAGCTTGTGAGTGGGGGGGAGGGGCAGAGGGAAAGCATCTCAAGCAGACTCCCTGTTGAGCGTGGGGCTGGATCCCAGAGATCATGACCAAGATCTGACGGAGCCACGCATGCGCCCAAGGCCTCTATGTAAACTTTTAAGTTTCTGGTGCTGCAGAGACTTTTCCATCTTGTGGCTGCCTAAGACAAGCCTCATAAGAAGGTCCCTTGCTTTTTAAACCTGCTACCTGCCAATCTGGAGTGACCTGCCTCTTTCTTCTGTCTCTCCTTGCCCTCCATGTTACAGGGGTCAACAGGCAAACCAACAGTGATTAACTGATCTATTTTTTCCTGTCTAGTGAGTAATATGTTTAAGGCAGGCTCCTCCTCTGAGTACATATATTAATGGGTTTTTAGTTCTAGCCCTTTCTCATTGTTGTCAGAAGACATAGTCCTTATTTTTGTTCATTTGGAATTGCCCATATTTTCCTTGTGGCTTAACATATCATAATTTTTATAAATGTCTCACGTGTAATTGATAAAAAGCATATTCTTTTCCTGCAGTTTGCATATGTAGATATTTTCTATTAGGTATATAAACCTTATTAATTATATTTCTTTATTTAATTTATCAAATGTTAACATTTCCACTATAGTCATGCCTCTCTTTTGTATAGCACATTTCACTTTATAACTTTAAAAGATGTTCTTTTTCTATATGTTTCAGCATGTACTTTTTATGAATAAGAAATTTTCTCACATAATTGCAGTACAAGTACCAAAATCAAGAATTATAACAGTGACACAACACTATTATCTAATCTGAAGTCCGTGTTCCGAGTTTCCTCAATTGCCTCGGTGATGGCCTTTATAACCACCATTGTCCCGGCTCAGTATGCTGCCCCAGTCATGTCATGCATTCAGTTGTCATGTCTCATTAGTCTCCTTGGTCTGAAACAGTTTCTCAGCCTTTCTATGTTGTTCTCCACCTTAACATTTTTGAAGAAGACAGACCGTGTGTGTGTGTGTGTGTGTGTGTCTGTGTGTGTGTGTGTGTGTGTGTTTATGTTTCCTCATGATTAAATCCAGGCTATACGTTTTCAGCATGGATATCAGAAATGATATTGCATCCTCAATGCATCATATTCAGAAGCCACATGATATTGTCCTAAGAATGGTGATGTCAGCTTTGTTTACTGGGGTAAGATGGTAATTGCCAGATTTCTCCATTGTAACTTGACTCTGTTCCCCTTTGTAGTTAATAAATAATTTGTGGAGAGATTCTTTGAGACTATGCAAATATTCTGTTTCTCATCAAACTTTTCTCACTAATTTTTCTAAACATTGATCATTTTTCCCCTCCAATATTTCTTCTATATTTATTACGTGGCTTGCTCAGTTCTTTGAATAAAATATACAGAAGGGATGTTAAAGAGGGTAGCATGGGATAAAAAAGACAGGACTGAATTCTTTTTGGTTTTAAAGGTTTCCTTGCTAATCACAACTAGGTAAAAAGATATAAGTGTATGCAAACTTTTCAAAGTTTTGAGAGTTATCACACTGGGACTATAGTTTCTTAATCTTTACACTGGGACTATAGTTTCTTAATCTTCCCACTGTAGAAACTTGGTGCTGCCCCATCTGACTTTTAATCTCTCCATTTATTACCAAAAATAAAGCTAAGTGCTGTGACAAATCAGCCCCATATCTCAGTCATCTCAATAGGTGGCTTTGTATTTCTAAGAACCTGCAACAGGGTGACATCCATATTACAAGGATTTACCCCACATGAGAAGGGTCACCAATTTTAATTTGTCATAACTGTTTCCAATGTTTTGAGGTCTTGCATTTAGACCCACTATTGGAAAATTTAGAAAATTCTTAATTTGAGGTCTAAGCTTCCCACCTGCAAAGGCTGTTTATTCTATTCATTGTGATGTGTCCTCTGTATACTGAGTGACTTACTTCTGCACTAGTCCAAATATAATTGTGTAGCTCCTTCACATGTGTATTCACCAAGTTCTCATCACTTGGTGTATCGAGGGTAAATTATAATAATAGAATCTACATCCTTTATTGGCTGGAAGGTCCCATTTCAAACTATAGCAATAGAGTGTTTTTTGTTTGTTTGTTTTTCAATAGAAGAAAAGTATAAAGAAATCTAGGAAATAAAAGGTTAATCAAAAAGAACTGACACAGTAAATTATTACAGAAATAACTATAGTGCCATCATATTCCTAAAGTGACCATGAAAGCGAAATACACATAAATGTCAAAATTGGGATTGATTTTACCATTGTAATATAATTTATTTATCAGAGGCTGATCTTTATTATCCAATAATATTCAAGATGTCCTTTACTCAGCAGGACATCCGCAGATCTGCAGTTTTGATTTCGAGCACTTATTTTACATGGAAGCAAAATGCTTGTGTGTGTGTGTGTGTGTGTGTGTGTGTGTGTGTGTAAGTGCTTAGGTGCAGCAGGTGTATGAGTGGGTACATAGAGTGATATTGCATTTACAAGATTCTTTTAGATGTTGATTCAGGCAGTAAGAACAGATATAATCTTGAAAATGGCCTCTCTTACAATGGATCTATAAACATAATTTAATTATTAATCTTAGAACTTATTCTGTTCCTGCTATCATAATTAGGGTTTGGCAACTGAAACAAGGGAAATGAATTTGTGGTATAAAAAGTGGCACAAAACAATATATTATTATGTTTCATGAAATGGTAAAAGGGGGAAATTTTGTTTTTATAGTTAAACTTTATACCATAGCTATGTAGTGCTAGGATTTAAAGGCTTCATGCCTGTAGTTTTCACTGGATACCAGTAGATGGCAGATTTATTTCCTTTATCATGAGGCCGGCTATATCCTATTTCTCTTCTAGTGAAAAGGGAATAAAAGAAATCTTAGATTTATCATCTATTGAATGCTCTCTTGACAAATTATAGCCTTACTCACTTTATAAAATTTACTCACAATAGTTTTCACAAACCAATAGTTGGAATATGGTGAATGAGTTCTGGTCGGGAAATTGAAAGAGATCATGTGTGGGCCTGTAAGATACCTCTTATAAGTATATCATTGTTAGGGGTGTTCTTGGGGGCTAGGTTCAGCTGAAAGGGTTTTTTTTAACCAAAGAGTAATTTATGTAAGTTTCCAGGCAGGGCAAAGAGATAGAATTTAAATCAACAGAATAGTTTAAGTCAAAGGCTAAGAAAAATTGGACCAAGTGTCCAAATGGAAGCTGAGTAACTAGGCTGTAAACAGTTATGCAGATTGTCAGAAGTCAAGGACATTACAGACTGGAGCCTAAAAGAGGCCAAATCTGAGGTTAAGATAGGCTAGTATCTAAATCCACTAGTACTGTATTACTTTCCTAGTGTTGCTGTAACAAATTGCCATACATATGGTGTCTTAAAAGAACCCAAATTTATTATTGTACAGTTCTGGAGTTCAGAAGTTCAAGATGAGCCTCACTGGGCTAAAATCAATGGTCACTGAGGTTGTATTCCTTTTTGGACGCTCTAGGTGAGAGTCCATTTTCTTTCCTTTACTAGTTTCTAGCTGCTATAATTCCTTGGATCATGGCCCCCTTCCACCTTCAAAGCCAGTAACGGTCTGTTGAGTCTTCCTCACAGGATATAACTCTGACTCTGATCCCCTGCCTTTCTCTTTCACTTATAAGGATCCTTGTGATAACATTGTACTCCCCTGGACAATCCAGGATAATCTCCCCATCTCATATCAGCTGATTAGCAACCTTAATTATTTTAATTCCATCTGAAACCTTACTTCCCCTTTGTTATGTAACAAAACATATCATCCATAGCTTCTGAGAATTAGGGCATGGACATCTGTGGGGGACCGTTATTCTGCCTACCATAGACATTGATCATGTTTTTCACATAGCTGGCTGGAAAAGAGATGTTTTCTTTTTTTTTAAATTTAATTTTATTATGTTATGTTAATCACCATACAATGTTTTCTTAAAATAGTGTTATAAACTGAATGCTTGCATCCCTCCAAAATTCTTATGTTAAAATCTTAACCCTCAACGTGGTGGTATTAAAGGTGGGGCCTTCGGGAAGGATTTAGCTCGTAAGTGTAGAAGCTCCCAAATGGGATCAGTGCCCTAGTGAAAGGGACTTCAAAGAGCTCTCTAGCTGAAGTCTGAAACCTGGAAGAGGACTCTCACCAGAACCTGACTTCTGACACCCTGATCTTGGACTTCCAGCCTTCACAACTGTGAGAAATAAGTTCTATTGCTTATAACTACCCCATCTACAGTAACTTGTTAAAGCAACCTAGAATGATTAAGACAAATAGTAAAAGTAAACCAGGCTGGACCAAATAAACATATAATTCTATGTTTACCTCTGGTTCATATAAATTGCAGGCTAATTCTCTGCACAGTGATAACAGCTAGAAGTGAGGAAGAACTATGTTGGGATCCAAATTGTTTAAATGTCAGGCATGAAATTTGCGTGATTCTTTCATTCTTTTGAGTACAAAGCATCTTTTCAGCAGTTTCTATAATATTTCTCTATATCCTGGCCATATCTGTTCCCCTTGAAGCCAAACAGATTAAGAATCATAGCTTTCATAGAATTATGCTTATAATTTATTGAAATATTCAAATTAAGTGAGAGTCTCTTTGTGTCATTTTTGGTGTTGACATTTAGAGCCTCAACTCTGATTTTGCTAATATACTCATTGAGATTACTGTGGCATTCATAAAATCCTAAAAGCTAAGAAATCTTATCAAGTAATGTTGTAAATTAATAGGTAATCAAGAATTATTTCATGGCTCATAGACATCCTCTATTTCAGTGGTTCTCAAACTTGCCTCCGCATTAGAATTATCTGGGGAGTTTTAAGAAATACTGTACATGGAGTCCACCATCCCAATTAAGTTAAAATCCCTGGGGATGGGGCCTGAACATTAGTATTATTTGAAAGCTCCCCAGGTATTTTGAATGTGCAGTCACAGTTAAGAATTACGCTGTCTGTTTTTTTCCCCTATTTTTCATTCTTCTCTTGTTTGCCTTTCTTTCTCTCTATTCTGGTCTTGGCTGAAAGATTACCTTTTCCATGTAATAGAGGGAGTTAATTGGAAGCCTCTGTTTTTATTGAAGCTGCCAGGCCATATTTCCTGTAGAAAACTGAACTGGCTGGCTCCTGACAGCAACTACTTTACTTGTTTCTCTGAATCAACAGATAAATAAAGGTACAAACATATTCAAACAGGTAACACTAGAGGTTTCTCTGCAGGCACAAAGTGGTTTTAAGTTACTCAAGTGTTTTATACTGTTAATGATAATGTTTTTAACAAAGAGATGCTAAGTTATGGTTACCATAAACCATGGGCAAGTTTGCCATTTCAAGTTGGAAGTATATGTGCGATGTGAGTCATTTGCATTTATCTTTCTCACTTGAAACTGGCTAGACTTAAACTACTTAGAACTGACTTCATAACAGATTACCATTATGTAGAATGTTTGGACATGAATGTTAAAGACACCGTGAGGTGTCACAAAAATTAAGTGCCTCTGTGTCATGGCATCCCTGAATGCTATTTTATTTGCAGAGCTTTGTATTCCACAAATATCTGGTAGATACTGTACAGGGATGATATAGTATTTTATTCTGAATGAGTATAACATTGCATTACTGATTTGGAAGAAAAAGAAGTTAATTTATTTATCTCCCATGTGTCTGCAGCCAACAATGTAATTGTACCTTTCCATGCCAGAAGATTTTTGTCTGTCCTTCTTTGTGTGATAATGGATTTGGTCATTTAAAAAATATATATACTGTGAATATATTATTATGGAAAATTAAATATTATATACAAGTCTTCCTGGTTTAAGGCTTGTTGAATCGCCTGTTAATAAAGAGTTTCTTTTTACTACTCTAGCAGTGTCACCAGAATGAGAGCCTCAGTTGCATACAAATGATCAATTTGTCCATGTCTAGGCTTGTCCTGAGTGCTCACTGCATCAGCCAACTGAGAACTGATTTACATGCTGAACTACACAGTTTTACAGAAAGGACACCTGACTGGATTCTGACATGATGTAGACTTTCAGGACTAAGACAACAAAGCTACAGTGATAGAAGGGTCTCCGCTCATTGCAAGGTGCTCAAAGGGGAAGGGACTCATTTTGAGTAAAGGGAAGGTTGAGGTACATAATAACAGATGGGGGCACCAATGTCCAATATATGCTGCTCTAAGACACCAAGACTATCTTCCAGCCTCCACACTGGTGTCAAAACAAAACTTGCACTGATAAATTTAAACAGACAAGGAAGACTTTATTTAAGACTATTGCAATAGCGAAGAGAGACTGAACTCAACTACGCTGAAACAAAAGGTGGGAGGCTTTTAAGCACTGGGGTGAGCTTGTGGACAAATACTGGTGGACACTAGGGGTTAGGTTGATCAATGAGATGTGTCGAGCACATTGAGTTATTCCTGAGTTTGCAAATGTTTTTCTAGGCTATTAGACCATTTATGCTTGCTAACTGGCACCCACCCAAATTAGGTTCCTATTCTCCCACACACTGGGAAATTTGAAGCTATCTCCTTCAATGTTTAACATTTCAAAGAGATGGTTCCCTGGTCCTTGAGAAAGACATTTCTTGGGTTGTAAAACTGGCAAGAGGCTGGGAGATATACATACATTTCAGAGTAGAAGAGAAATAATTTACAATTGCAAATTTTGTAAAGTAAATGTTCTAAGAAAAGGGAGGTCAGGGGCATATGGTCAGGAAGAAAACTGTGTAAAGTTTACTCAAGTTGAGGAGAATGTTAGGCCATCTTTGCCATTGGACTAGTGCTAAAGCCTCGAGGAGAAGTGACCTCAATAAAGCCTGATTCAAATAGAAAGTGATGACATGAAAGTTTGTAATAAAACAAAGACCCAGGGCCATGCTGAGAGAGGAAGGGCATTTCTCTATGTAATGTCCGCACAGTAATCATTGAAGCAGAGAGGAGGAAAGTCTCTGTCAGGGCCAGTGAAGAGCAAGGGTCCGTGAAAGATCAGTGGGGGGTAATGGAGAACTGACAGCAAGAAGGATTCCTGTAGTCGCACCATTTTGGGAGTAGTCGGGAAGTCTGGTTCTCCATTTGGGTGGTATGACAACCTTGGCGCCAACCACAGGAAAATCACTGGAAGTAATGGAAGATGGCAACTACTTCTCATGGGCAAATGTGAGCATGCTATGAACCACTCTGGGATCAAAGGGAATTATTTGGAAGTGGCTATTGTTTCAGTGACATTGTTGGGGCAATTGATCCTAGAAATTTGCCGTATTTTTCTTCTTCTGATCCTGCAGTACCTTTCAGATTGGCATAATTTTGGAAGCAGCATATTTTACTTAAAAATAATATACTTAGCCCTGTTTTTCAAATCAAAATTCCAATTTCAGTTTTGCCACTTATCTGTGTGATCTTGAGCAAGTGATTTAAATTCTTGTGCTTGAATTATATTTTTTCTTCTGTGAAATAAAAAAAAATACTTACTTGCATGATTGGTATAATGGTGAAATGTATAAAAAGCATAAAGCCCAGTGCCTGGTACATGACAAGTCCACCACAAATGTAAATACCCTTCCTTCATTACATCCCTTGTTTGTTTTTTTAAATATTTTATTTATTTATTTGACAGAGAGAGTGAGCACAAGCAGGGAGAGGGGGAGTGGGAGAAGCAGGCTCCTCACTGAGCAGGGAGCCCAATGCAGGGCTCGATCCCAGGACCCTGTAATCATGACCTGAGCCGAGGGCAGACACTTAACCAACTGAGGCACCCAGGTGCTCCTACATTCCTCTTAATGTACAAAGATGATAAGTACCAAACATACCAAATTACAAATACATTTCAAGGCAGAAGATGAAGAATACTCAAGAATTTAACTGATACTGAAAACCTGATTAAATTATTAGCTTTCCCAAGATGGTCTCTAGGCACAGAAAGTTTAGAGACTTGAGAAAGTCTTCAAATGATGGGTGCTTGAAATCTCTGGCCTCAATTACTTGGATAATTCAGTTGAAAAAGATAAATTATTTTCTTAACATCACTATATCTCAATTCTTTGATCTATTTTGCATGTTTAGACATAGCAAGTCAGAAGAACTGGAACAAAATTTGCAATTTGCAAACTAGAATGTAACCAAATTAGTTGTAGTAACAAATTCTGACAAGGGAAATTTTCATCATGCAATAAAGCACTAATATGTTTGCAAGAAATCTCTAAATTTTCCAATACTTTACTAAAGGGATAGATACTGTGTCATCTTGAACACTTACTTTAGCCTATCTAACCTATAGAGCACATTTGAAAATATGTAATCTAAATGCATGACTTACAAAAATTTTATGCCATTAAAAATAACATCAATAGCAAGTTATATGAAAAAGGAGGATAATTTTTCTGCCTCTCTGCAGGTGTGTGTGTATACATGGGGCTGTGAGATATGAATTGTATCAATTTTACTGAGTTTTGGATCTATGTAGTAGGTACTTGAATTTTTTTCCTGTCTCTGGCTTTGTGTAGCACCTGTTTCTGTGTTACTATTTTTGTGAACTTCTTCAGGTAATTGGTTTCATGGGATTATACCTTTTCCCAGCATTTCTAGGAACATCTCAAATATCAATACCTAAAGGAGTGGGAGAAAAAACAGCAAATAAAGCCTAAACCCAGCAGAAGAAGAGAAATCATAAAGATCAGAGCAGAAATCAATGAAATAGAAACCAAAAGAACAGTAGAACAGATCAATGAAACTAGGAGCTGGTTCTTTGAAAGAATTAACAAGATTGATAAACCCCTCGCCGGACTTATCAAAAAGAAAAGAAAAATGACCCAAATAAATAAAATCATGAATGAAAGGAGAGATCACAACCAACACCAAAGAAATACAAACAATTATAAGAACATATTATGAGCAACTCTATGCCAGCAAATTAGATAATCTGGAAGAAATGGATGCATTCCTAGAGATATATAAACTACCAAAACTGAACCAGGAAGAGAGAAACCTGAACAGACCTATAACCACTAAGGAAATTGAAGCAGTCATCAAAAATCTCCCAAGAAACAAGAGCCCAGGGCCAGATGGCTTCCCAGGAGAATTCTACCAAACATTTAAAGAAGAATTAATACCTATTCTTCTGAAACCGTTCCAAAAAATAGAAATGGAAGGAAAACTTCCAAACTCGTTTTATGAGGCCAGCATTACCTTGATCCCAAAACCAGACAAAGACCCCATCAAAGTGGAGAATTACAGACCAATATCCCTGATGAACATGGATGCAAAAATTCTCACCAAAATACTAGCCAATAGGACCCAACAGTACATTAAAAGGATTATTCACCACAACGAAGTGGGATTTATTCCTGGGCTGCAAGGTTGGTTCAACATCCACAAAGCAATCAATGTGATACAATACATTACTAAAAGAAAGAACAAGAACCATATGATCCTCTCAATAGATGCAGAAAAAGCATTTGACAAAGTACAGCATCCTTTCTTGATCAAAACTCTTCAGAGTATAAGGATACAGGGTACATGCCTCAATATCATAAAAGCCATCTATGAAAAACCCACAGCAAATATCATTCTCAATGGGGAAAAACTGAGAGCTTTCCTCCTAAGGTCAGGAAAGCGGCAGGGAAATCCACTGTGACCACTGCTATTCAACATAGTATTAGAAGTCCTAGCCACAGCCAATCAGACAACAAAAAGAAGTAAAAGGCATCCGAATGGACAAAGAAGAAGTCAAACTCTCACTCTTTGCAGATGATATGATACTTTTTGTGGAAAACCCAAAAGACTCCACCCCAAAACTGCTAGAACTCATACAGGAATTCACTAAAGTGGCAGGACATAAAATCAATCCACAGACATCAGTGGCATTCCTATACACCAACAACAAGACAGAAGAGAGAGAAATTAAGGAGTCAATCCCATTTACAATTGCACCCCAAACCATAAGATACCTAGGAATAAATCTAACCAAAGAGGCAAAGAATCTGTACTCAGAAAACTATAAAATACTCATGAAAGAAATTGAAGAAGACACAAAGAAATGGAAAAACATTCCATGCTCATGGATTGGACGAACAAATATTGTGAAGATGTCAATGCTCCCTAGAGCAATCTACATGTTCAATGCAATCCCTATCAAAATACCATCCACTTTTTCCAAAGAAATGGAACAAATAATCCTAAAATTTGTATGGCACCAGAAAAGACCCCGAATAGCCAGAGGAATGTTGAAAAAGAAAAGCAAAGCTGGCGGCATTACAATTCCGGACTTTAAGCTCTACTCCAAAGCTGTCATCATCAAGACAGTATGGTACTGGCACAAAAACAGACACATAGATCAATGGAACAGAATAGAGAGCCCAGAAATGGGCCTTCAACTCTATGGTCGAGTAATCCTCCACAAAGTAGGAAAGAATGTCCAATGGAAAAAAGACAGTCTCTTCAACAAATGGTTTTGGGAAAATTGGACAGCCACATGCAGAAGAATGAAACTGGACCATTTCCTTATACCACACACAAAAATAGACTCAAAATGGTTGAAAGACCTCAATGTGAGACAGGAGTCCATCAACATCCTAAAGGAGAACACAGGCAGCAACCTCTTCGACCTCAGCCGCAGCAACTTCTTCCTAGAAACATCGCCAAAGGCAAGGGAAGCGAGGGCAAAAATGAACTATTGGGACTTCATCAAGATAAAAAGCTTTTGCACAGCAAAGGAAACAGTCAACAAAACTAAAAGGTAGCCTCAGGAATGGGAGAAGATATTTGCAAATGACATATCAGATAAAGGGCTAGTATCCAAAATCTCTAAAGAACTTCTCAAACTCAACTAGGTGTTGAGTTTGAGAAGTTCTGCCCAATCAAGAAATGGGCAGAAGACATGAACAGACATTTTCCCAAAGAAGACATCCAAATGGCCAATAGACACATGAAAAAGTGCTCACCATTGCTCGGCATCAGGGAAATCCAAAGCAACACCTCAATGAGATACCACCTCACACCAGTCAGAATGGCTAAAATTAACAGGTCAGGAAATGACAGATGTTGGCAGGTATGTGGAGAAAGGGGAACCCTCCTACAGTGTTGGTGGGAATGCAAGATGGTGAAGGCACTCTGGAAAACAGTATGGAGGTTCCTCAAAAAGTTGAAAATAGAGCTACCCTATGACCCAGCAATTGCACTACTGGGTATTTACCCCAAAGATACAAATGTAGGGATCCGAAGGGGTACATGCACCCCAATGTTTATAGCAGCAATGTCCACAATAGCCAAACTGTGGAAAGAGCCAAGATGTCCATCGACAGATGAATGGATAAAGAAGAAGTGGTATATATACACAATGGAATATTATGCAGCCATCAAAAGAAATGAGATCTTGCCATTTGCAACGACGTGGATGGAACTGGAGGGTATTATGCTGAGCGAAATAAGTCAATCAGAGAAAGACATGTATCATATGACCTCACTGATATGAGAAATTCTTAATCTCAGGAAACAAACTGAGGGTTGTTGGAGTAGTTGGGGGGTGGGACGGATGGGGTGGCTGAGTGATAGACATTGGGCAGGGTATGTGCTATGGTGAGTGCTGTGAATTGTGTAAGACTTGAGTCACAGACCTGTACCTCTGAAACAAATAATACATTATATGTTCAAAAAATGAAGGTAGTAGGAAGGGAAAAATGAAGGGGGGAAATCAGAGGGGGAGATGAACCTTGAGAGATTATGGACTCTGAGAAACAAATTGAGGGTTCTAGATGGGAGGCGGGTGGGGGATGGGTTAGCCTGGTGATGGGTATTAAAGAGGGCATGTACTGAATGGAGCACTGGGTGTTATATGCAAACAATGAATCATGGAACACTGCATCAAAAACTAAGGATGTAATGTATGGTGATTAACATAACATAAAAAAAAGAAAAAAATAGGCTAACCTTCTACCATGTAATATTTACACTATTATAAGAAATTAAATTGCTTTCTTACTATCCTGTTTCATTCTGTTAACATTCTGTCCATAATAAAATCGTGGCTCTCAAAAAAATTATCAATATCTCATATCATTTATCACAAAGTTACAGGAAAGTGATTATCAAAAATGACTATGTTGGACCTTATGTAGGCATGCCCCTGTGCCTTGAACATTTCTTCTTTCTAACGTCTATCTCTGAAAGCCCATTTGCCTCTGTTGTATCTATTGATAGTCTATATCCTTGTTTTGTAGGCAGAATAATGACCTCCAGAGATCTCCACATTTTAATCCCTGGAAACCGTGATAACATTGCCTTCCATGGCAAAAGGGACTTGGAAGATATAATTAAGGGTAAAGATCTGAATTAGGGAGATTATCTTGGATTATTCAGATGGATCCAGTGGAAAACCTTTCTGGGCTGTGGTTAGAGAGAGGGGTGACACCAGGAGGAAGGTCAGAGAGAAGCAACAGTTAGGGTTTTAAAAAGAGAGGAAAGGGAGATGGAAGATCAAACTAAGGAATGTAGACAGCCAGCCTCTAGATGTTTAAAAAGGCAAGGGAAAGATTTTTCCTAGAAAGGAATGCAGACCTTCTGAAATCTTGATTTTAGTCCAATGAGACCTGTTGCATTGTTTTAGGCCACTAAGTTGGGAGTAATTTGACAGCATCAATAGAAAACTAGTACACCCTGGGTCCACATATACAACTTGGTGTAAGCTAGATGACAGGAATGGCATGGGGAGGGGGCATTCGCTTTATAGTACAACTGTAAGACTGCCACTTTCCTGGAATTCCACTGAAGACACTAACTTGAACAGCTTTCAAGACCCATTCTGGACATATCTTTGAATGGGTGTGTTGACCCCTTCTTTCTCAGAACCAGTCTTTGTGTACAACATACCTTTCATTTTGGGGCTGTGTATAAAACCTTCCAAACTGCACCACTCCACCTGTATTGCCATCTTCACACATTCCTAAGAATCTACAAATCATGTGGTTATCACCAGCTACTTAACCTGCTCATTCAACCCATGCTTTCTCGCTGCTGAACTCTTCCTAATTTAGCTGGTGGAGAGAACCTAATTTGTACCTTCTCTCTCTATTCTTAGGGACTTTAGTATTTCTCTTTATTTCCTCTTGAGGTTACTTCCTCCTAACTAGTCCACAGAACCCTACTATATACTAACACTTACAAGAATCAGGGGAGGGGTGGCATTTTTGTTATAGTTGACTATAGAAGTGGAGGCTTCTCATCAGGGAAATACATATCAAAACCACAATGAGATACCACCTTACATTAATTAGAATGGCAAAAATTAACAAGACAGGAAACAACAAGTGTTGGCAAGGATGTGGAGAAAGGGGAACCCTCTTGCACTGTTGGTGGGAATGCAAGCTGGTACAGCCACTCTGGAAAACAGTATGGAGGTTCCTCAAGATGTTAAAAATAGAGCTACCCTATGACCCAGCAATTGCACTACTAGGTATTTACCCCAAAGATATAGACATAGTGAAAAGAAGGGGCACGTGCACCCCAATGCTCATAGCAGCAATGTCCACAATAGCCAAACTGTGGAAGGAGCCGAGATGCCCTTCAACAGATGAATGGATAAAGAAGATGTGGTTCATATATACAATGGAATATTACTCAGCCATCAGAAAGGATGAATACGCACCATTTGCACTGACATGGATGGAACTAGAGGGTATTATGCTAAGTGAAATAAGTCAAGCAGAGAAAGACAATTATATGGTTTCACTCATTCTGTGGAACATAAGGAGTAGTGTGGAAGACCACAAGGGAAGGGAGGTAAAACTGAATGGGAAGAAATTAAGAGGGAGACAAACCATGAGAGACTCTGGACTCTGGGCGCCAAACTGAGGGTTACAGAAGGGAAGATGGTGGGAGGATGGGGTAACTGGATAATGGGCATTAAGGAGGGCAGGTATGGTGATGAGCACTGGGTGTTATATGCAACTAATGAGTTGTTGAACACTACATCAAAAACTAAAAAAACTGAAAAAAAAAAGTGGAGCCTTCTTATATTGTTTCAATCTACCTTTCTATTTGTGATGTGGATGTTTTTGTTGTTTCTTTTTTCCCTGTAGTTGACCTTCTCAGTTCCTATCATATCAACCTTTGCCTTTGCATCTTTATAACATGGAACTAAAGAGTGAATTTATGTTCATGTATGTATGTGTGTCCATCCACATGTGTTTATTTAATAGCAATTTAGAAACAACTTGTTATTCATTTCTATATACATACACATATACACACATATGTTAGCCTGAAGCAAAACAAGTTAAAAATAAAATAATTAACATTTGGTAATTTTACTTTTGATTTTTCTCTGTAGGCCTATAGGTCTTGTGGTCTTGATGGGAATGAGTGAATAAGCTGCTAACATTCTGAAGGTCTTTTGTTAGTCAGGGTTTTAGCTGTCGGCCCTTACTGAAATTATATCCTGTGTTCTGATCGCCAGTGCTTGTGTTTGGTTCACATCAAAAGTCCTTTATTTGACTGATGCCTACTCTATCTCCTACCCATGAAATAATTCATTGAACAAATATGTATTTTTTGACAATTATATGCCGCACATCATTGAAAGAGAATGTAGACACACCTTTTTTTTTTAATCTTAATTGAAAATATAGTAAAACAAGCATGGTTGAGTAAATATATGCTTCTAGCCAGTCTTTCCTTTTCACTATTTTAAAATGTACCTAAGCTTTGCCAGTTTCTACTATCTCCCAGTCTTGTTCCCACCTCTCCATTTTTCCTCCTCTACTGTCTTTCTTACACATATCCTAAAATAAATAAAATATTTATATAGATAAATCCAAACATTGTTTTAAACAAAAGCTAAGTATCCTGGTAGTGATAACACTGCACATAAACCAGAACGAGTGCCTTTACTCCACTTAGGGAACTAGAAGATGACTTGCAGGAGGTGAGAGGCAGACACACTTATAGAAGTTATTTTGGGGACAAAACTTATACTATAATAAGAAATTTGGAGCAAGTGAAAAGAAATTAGAAGGAGCTGTTGCAGAGAGCAAATGGTAGTCCAGGGGGTTTTGTGACTTTTAACATAAATAGTTCTATGAGTCAAGCTTCCAAAGTAACCAAGCCCAATTTCTTCTGAATTGCACTTCAGAAACAGAAAAATTCAGGAGTGATAACAGTCCAATGTTACTTAGAGACAATTCATAAATAGCTATTCTTTTCTAAGTTGATTAAAGTATGAACATAGAATAGGAAAGGGTAAAACATGACCATTAAAATCTCTTCTTGTGGTACTTACATTTTTTACATCATAATACCATGGCACCAGCTATATTAAACTGTTTGCCATATATTCCTGTTAAATAAATTATGCTTTCTTGAGTGCTAACTACTCATGGACATGTTCTGATAACTCGGGGGTGAATTTACCCACTTCAAGTGAACACAGTAATAAGCCAGGCTTTCGATGCCATGTTCTAGTGGAATTAAGATATGAAGTGCATGCAATTCCAAATCTCTGGAAGGAGCAAATGCAGTCAACCAAATGCTCTTCTCTAATTGGAAGATAACCTAAAAAAGTGAGGATTTTTTTGGGATCATTGTATATATATGCACATAAAATCACCGTGTGTATATCTACACACACACACACACACAGGTTTGTAATGACACAAGGCTTTATGGTTATATACTTTTTTTTCAGCTTTACTAAGGATGACAAACAAGAAGAGAAGATAGACTTTAAAATTATTCCAGTGTTGGGGTTTTGTTAGGCTTATGCAATCATGCATTTAGGGTTTATAAAATATTTTTTCAGATGATCAAGCATCAAGTCTAGACCAACAATGGAAAATAACCCAAATCTGAAGGGGTATGTGCACCCTGATGTTTATAGCAGAAATGTCCACAATAGCCAAACTGTGGAAAGAGCCAAGATGTCCACCAACAGATGAATGGATAAAGAAGAGGTGGTATATATATATACAATGGAATATTATGCAGCCATCAAAAGGAATGAAATCTTGCCATTTGCAACGACGTGGATGGAACTGGAGGGTATTAGGCTAAGCGAAATAAGTCAATCGGAGAAAGACATGTATCATATGACCTCACTGATATGAGAAATTCTTAATCTCAGGAAACAAACTGAGGGTTGTTGGAGTAGTGGGGAGGTGGGAGGGATGGGGTGGCTGGGTGATAGACATTGGGGAGGGTATGTGCTACGGTGAGTGCTGTGAATTGTGCAAGACTGTTAAATCACAGATCTGTACCTCTGAAGCAAGTAATACATTATATGTTAAAAAAAGAAGAAGAAGATAGCAGGAGGGGAAGAATGAAGGGGGGAAATTGGAGGGGGAGACGAACCATGAGAGACGATGGACTCTGAAAAACAAACTGCAGGTTCTAGAGGGGAGGGGGGTGGGAGGATGGGTTAGCCTGGTGATGGGTATTAAAGAGGGCACACTCTGCGTGGAGCACTGGGTGTTATATGCAAACAATGAATCATGGAACACTACATCAAAAACTAATGATGTAATGTATGGTGATTAATATAACATAATAAAAAAAATAACCCAAGACAGATGTGAAATAACGGTAGAAAATGAGAAGAAAAATGGTTTTGAAATCTCAGTGAGGTTAAAGTAAGATTAGGAATGAAAGTAAGAGGGTAGACAAAGCACCAAAAGAGTAAATAGTATTAGAATCATTATGGAAGTTCAATATTTCAAAGATGGGACCATTTTAGTTAATGACAAGAAGGTATGACCAAACTGAAGAGAACCTGAAGATCATTAGAGTTGAGGTCAAAGAATGATCAGGTCTTGTATATTCATACGGTTTTTGAAATCCCTCAGAATTATGAGAGAATTGGGATAGATATATGGAATGAATTGTGGTGTATAAGTATTCAAAGAATGTGGAATGACCATGAGATTAGTAAATATCGGGGATGAGGGGAGACCAGTATGGCTCAATTAAATTCCAAGGAGCTAGGATTTAAATGAGGGTAGAATAGTAATTATAGCCAACAGGTTTGGAAAAAAAGGAATCCTATTTCATTTTCTGACTTGGGGGTCCAGGCAGAGTGCAAGAACAGTTAAGTCTGATTGGAGGTATCTTCTGGCAAATCTGGGCATCTCAGGGAGAGCTTAGTCTGAGTTAAGGACAACAAATAAATGAGCTAAATAGGGATAAGGATTCCAGTGTGTGGAATCAAGGAGGGGTACCATTGAGCAGTGTGGGGATGAGAAGAGGGGAGAGGAAAAATGGAGAGAAAGGTTGGCAGTTAGGGAGATTATCATTGATAGCAATGTAAAAAAATGGTGTTATTAATCATTTTGCTGTTTTAAACATAACTCTGAAAACCAGTTTCAGTGTTGATGAAAATTGAGGCCCCAGGTACCATCAGGAGTCTGGTGACTCACTGCCGGCAGCTGGGTCTGGACTGCAGGTGTGGTAGGAAAGGGCTGTCGCAGACCTTGGGTGGCTACAGCCTCTGCCTATAGGCGCAGAAGCTGTTGTAGGAACAGATGTCGAGTAGCTGGAGAGACAGCAAGGAAATACAGTAACTCCTGGTGGTGAGAGACCTTCCATGTTTCACTACATGTACATACACTTCACAAAGAAGCACAAAAATGTACTTTTATTTATACATTAACTTTGAATTGCCTTATACCTCATTAAGTGTACACTTAACACTATTCTAGTTATCCAATTTTCACATTAGAAAGGTAGAAAGTGTTCTAACGTCTCAGAGGCTATGGACAGGGGTTAACAAAAATAAATATTGGAAAAGTGAAAATGTACACTGGTAGTTTAGTGCATATCACATTAAGTGCCTGATTTGCTTGAACATTTTTTCTGTTGAATGGAATATTCTGGTTTTTATTTTAGCTTTTGTATATAACCAACAAACTTCTAAAGAAATTAATATTCACTGCACAAGGAATTTTACAGCCTTTTTCAGATGGGGAACTGACCTGCCCTGACTTTTTAATAGGGCAGCGTGATAATTGGTAGAGTGGTGTGGTGGCAGGTTTACCCAGCTGGTCACCTGCACAGAGAACAGCTTTTCTATTAAAGTGAATCCATCCATGAAGGACCTTTGAATGTGCTGCTTCTGCAGAGTGGGTGCTCTGCTGATGCATTCTGCTTAAACCCCAAATGAAGAAACGCTTGGGTTATTTTTGATTCAAAGCAAGCAAGAGGGTGATAAGCAACTGTTTGTTCAATTGGAGCATATGCTCACTGAGTTCTAATTCTCTTTTTGCTTTGGGACCAGATGCTGTATCCTAGTAATTCTGAGACCTGGCTAATCTTCAGAATCATCCAGGGGGCCTTTAAAAATACCAGTATCAGAAATTTCAATTTATTATATCTTGGCTAGAGTATAGAAATTTGAAATAAGCTCCAGATAAATATTTCAGGTTTGCAGATCACTGCTCTATATCAGTGGTCGAAATCTTGGTATGGGATGGAGTGGGGTTAGAAAACTCTGCATGTTACTCAGTTACATCCCCCACTCCCAGGCTCTCTATTCCCAAATGAAAATCGTTGTTCTACTTATCAGACACAGATATTTATCAACCTGATGGGCATGCTCTGGGATAGCACTGTCTACAAAAGTATAAAAGATTAAATGGTAAAATGCTTGACTCTTTGACAAGATACATAACTGGGGTCGCTGCCTCCCTTGCCACATATACCCTCCTTAGGATAAAGGCACCACATCCTTCCTGAGTTAACTTGTTCTCAAGTCACATGCATTGGCCTTAACGTTCAATTCTCTTCATTAGGAAATAAATCTAAATACTTTAACCTAATCATACTCCAAAAGTAGAATAGTGTGTAAAAATCAGACTGGCTATTTACCAATAGAGCTGTGTGTAAGGGCAATATTCAGGTATGAGAGGTCTGGGGCTACATTTAGAAGGTTCTTTAGTAAAGTCAAGAGTATGCTGGGCTAGGAGAAGAAACGTTAAGTTAGAATATGGGGACAAAGGTCTTGGAACAAAGATACAGAATGGAGTGGCTGGGCAATAATTGGTAATAGATGCACCAAGGGTGAGCGTCAGTAATAGGATGACCAGAAAGAGCCAGGATACCTCAGAGTGAGGACATTTCAAGAACTAATACTGCTTGCACATACAGCAGAAATATTTTTATATACTGCTCCATGGATTTCTTGGACTAGATGGAGGACTCATGAATGACTGGATAGGGCATTACAGATGGTGAAGAGTCCTGCCATGCACCCCGATGATGTATTTCACCACTCATTCCTTTCCGCATAAAATGATCACATGAAAATATTAGGTATCCTTTACAATGGATATCTGTTGTTTTTGTCGGCTCAGCATTGACCACCCTCCATTTAGTAATGGCATTCTGACCTCTGAGGAATTACCCCCTTCCTGGAGACATTTTACTCATGGTAACAGTGATGGGTATGTTACAAGTTAGACCCGATGAGACTCATTCCTGGGCCAGTTGTTGAAATATTTATGAGGGGCATGCATGCTTTCCACTGGAGCTTCTAGGAGGACTGAGTAAAAGCCTAGAATGTCTGTCTGGCAGCCACCTTGCTAGGACAGATGCCTACCAAAAAGTGGAGCCACCCTAAGGAAAATAAGACCAGTAAGTTTAGGTCATGAATTCAGCCATTTCTCAAGGTGATATTAACTGAAATTTCCTGGGATGTGAGGGAAAAACTCCTCTCTTTTAGTCAAGTCCATTTGAATCAGGTTTTCTAGTGCTTTCAAATCGAAAGTCATGATTAATATTTTCTGAACGAGAAAGTTATTTACTTGTTGAAAGCTATGTTGCCTACAGTTTAAAATTTAGTGTGTAAGAAATGAAGCCTTTAGAAAAAAATGCTGATAATAATCATTTGTTGAAAGAGTGGAACCAAGTAAAGCTATTTAAAATAGTTGTGAGAGGTAGTCCCACAGGAGCAAGGGAACGGAGGATAAGAGTGGGAAGAGGGAAGAGAGGATGGAGACAGAAAGAGTCTGACAGAAACTTGGAATTGACTGATAAGAAGAACCTACAACACATATAGACGTTTGAAAGCATGAGGCCTAAGGGATGACTTATTCTACAATTTAATGGCTATTTTTTTCAGTTCCTGCTTCTCATATTTAGAGACAGAGAAAGAGTCAGGGACATATATATTACTCTTCAAGTAGTAACTGGCTATCAGCTAAAATAGACAAGTAGATGAGAAAAAGTGAAAACACCGTGGGAGTACTGGTAGGTAGCAGACCTTCATAGAGCTTTTATTCTTCTTAGAATAGGAGCATGGAAACTTTTATTCATTTTCTTATTAGTTTAATCTGGTAATAGTTGTTTCAATTCTTCTTCAGATCCTGGGTTAAGCTTCATGGGATCACTAAGTGAGAGAATTTCTGGGCGAGTCCAAACTTGGAGCATGTTTGCACAAGGCTGACGACACAGTGGGCAGGAGAGATTGATGGGTGGATGATAAGGTGTGTGGCTCAGTTAAATTCAGTTAATCTGTTCTTCATCCTACTTGAGCTATAGCTAAATGAATAACTTGCAAGAGTTATTATTTATGAGAGAATTCATCTTAAAGTAGGACTCAGTGAGTTTGGTGATCTGGGGGAAGGGAGATTTTGAGTCAACACTGGTGAGGTCACTAGGTCTACTCTTCACTCTCTGACCATGGCTGTGTATTAGAACACTGGAATGCATGTACAAGCTAGAAACTCTGTTACACAAAGGTATTAATAGGAGAGTAAGCTGCAAGCAGCACAGCTTCAGTATCTTTGTCAAGAGGTGTAACAAAGAGGCAATCAGACCCACTTCACCACAACCTCCAGAGCACTGGGCAGTTTCACGGGACTACAGGAGTACAGGGTTTCTGTGGCAGGTATGTGCCATATGTGTTGGGGACAACATCGGCATCAGACAGAGACGTCCTGACGTGGCAGAGTATGGAACTTAGCAGTAATAGTTGTGTTAGCAAAATTAGAGTAACCTGCTTGAAGAGATATCTTTGTCTAGAGTAGTGGTGGTGTCTAGTGGGCATGGCTAAATCTAGCAGGAGACAAAGCAGTGTCCTTCATGACACCCATGTTGGAGAGGAATGGCAGGACCTGGTGGGAGTGGAGTCCAGTGTGTGGACTGGAACCCAACTGAAACAAGAGTGATGTTCACATCATCAGAGTGCGAAGGGAAGAGTGGAACCCAGTGATTTTGATACAGCCAGAAGAATCAGAGTTGCCTAGGGAATGTCACATAGTAGGTGATAGAACCATTTGTGACTCCCTGACTGGTCAGTTGGTTTTCTCAGAGTGCTGGGATCCTGCATTACAATGTAGGAACAGAAGGCAGTGAAACATGGCTCATGGGCAGAAATAGAAATCATGCACACATATGCACAGACACACTAATATTTACAGGGTCAATTTCTATCTGTTTCTAACCTGCTGTCCCATCACAAAGTAAAAGTTAGTTTCTATGAGTACTGAAAGGCAAAATACTTCCCCTCCATTAAAATTAAGAGCTGGTTTTTAAAATCATTTAGACAACAGTTGTCAGCAATATAGACATCAGTTGTCAGCAACATAGGCTTTAGCAACAATGAAAAAAATCTGTTCCTTCCATTCCCTATTTTCCTAGAGCAATGAATCCACATAATGCCATTTTGACATTGTAGAGACAAGTCTATTAAAATATGAATTTATGGTTACTTTGTCTCTTATGTTGGTCCATTTAGCATAATGGTTGCAATTGACCTAAATAGCAGAAAGTACATTTTATTCTAAGTGTTTGAAATTAAAATAGATTGAATGATTTTCTTGTATATATCATTGTTGAAGTTTTTGTTACACTCTGAATTAATACAAATAGCAGTAATAACACAACTGGATGCACCTGGCATGTATTATTGGATTTATCCCAAGCCATTTTTTCATAATTGGGCATTTCTATCCATGTAACTGAAACTCAGTAATGTTTTTAAGGTTTTAAAATTAGAACGCTTTAAAAATCAAACTTGCAGAAATATAATCAATAATGGAAGCAAGACAAGAGGTTGTGGCAGCCTGTAAAATAAGAATTTACCACCCTTGATTAACATAACAATAAAAAAATTAAAAAAAAAAGAATTTACCACCTTTTTCAAATGTGTTTTGGCAACGTATATTGAAAACCATAAAATGTGCATATCCTTTGATCCAACAAGTCCCTTTCTAAGATTTATTTGAAAGATAAAATTAAAGATGTACATAAAGATTTAGCAAAATTCTGTTCACAACAACATTATATGCCTAGTAGAACAGTAGAAATAACTTAAATACAATAGGGATTTGGAATTATAAAATACTGTATATCCAAACACTAAAAGATTAGGTACATTTGAAATTAACTTCTTATATATTTTTATTGTACGGTGAAATGCAAATATGGAAGACCGTGTGAAATATGTATAGCTTAATGAGTTATTCTGAGTTGACTGCCTCTGTAAACAGCCCGAGCAGGGATCCTCCATGTGTCCCATCTCAATCCCATCCCCTCCAAGCTCCACGAATAACCACTATTCTGACTTTTAGAGCAATCACTTCCTTATTTCTTTACTGGTTTCATCACTTGAATATTCATTCTTGCTACTTAAGGAAAAAAAAAACAAAAATGCAAAGGAATTTTGATATGCCTTGTCAGTCTCTCATTGTCTATAGGTTTTCTTCTGTGTCTTGTGTTTCTTTCTTTTCCTTGCAATGTCTATATTGAAGACCCTGAGAGCATTGTGACCTGTAGAGTTTTCTGGTCTTGATTTCATAAGTTGCATATGCTTGGTACACTTTAATTTGTTTTTCTGTCCTCCGTATTTCCTGCACACTGTCAGCTGTGTGCAGAGGCTTTTTGAAATTAATATCTGATTCCTTTTTGCAAATCTGTCAGGAGTGGTGTACTCATTCATTAATACGTGCATAATGTCAGACCATTTCATATTTTATGATGCTTGTAGCTGCTGCTGATCACCTTTAGATCTACTAAGTATTCAGGGTTGTAAATTAGTCATATTCTATCAATTCTTTTAAAATTTGTTAAGTGGAAAAACCATTATAAAGACATGATTTACCATATCTACTATTTATTTTGTAAACAAGTGATACTATTTCTAGAATTCTAATCACAGGCAGGATTGTTTCCCTGTATTTGTCAGTTTTCAAGATTGCTACATATTCTCCCTCACACCTTTATTTAGTCCTAGTCCTAAAAGGAATTAGCAGTCCTATGTCAATGTCTCTCTAGTCATTTTGATTATTTGAAGCTCTTTCTCTAGCAGATTGCTCAGGAAGCTCTCATAAGAAAAAAAATCTACTAGTTCTTGTATGTTGATAACAGTTTGTACACTTTATAGAAAGTGAGTTTTGTAGGATAAAAATCCTTGGCTCATATTTTCTTTCCTTGAGTCTCTTAAATACGCTTTTAGATTTTTTTCTGACATAAAACATTGTGTTGAAAATAGAATAATTTAATTCTCTATCCCAGTATGTCAAGTACTGTTTTTTTCCTAGATGCCCAAGGAATTTTTTGTTTCTTTTTTTCCTAAGTCTAAGAATTGTGCTAGATCTTGTGGATCATTCTGGATTGATATTCCAAAGCACGTGGTATACTCCTCCAATCATCTTTTATTTTAGAAATTGTTCTGAAGTTGTAGTTTTTAGTATTTGCTGTTTCCATGCATGAAATTGATTTTTTAAAATTGATTTTCTTATTCAAGAGTTCCTATCACTTTCTCTTAAACCATCCTATATCTTTCTTTTTGATTTAAAATAGGTCTTCTTTTTTACTTTTTCTTGAATCAAAAGGGTATTTATTCAGTCCTGTGTTTCTTCTCGGGTGAATTCATTTTCTGATCTTTTTCTTTTCTTTCTAATTCTATCCTGAATTCTGAACATTTCTGAGATTTTCCAATTCTGATTTCTGTTATACTTGCATCTTTTGTATTATTTTCTTAATGCCATGAAAGGGATGGTTCAGTTTTAATTTATTTTGTAGTCATGTCTTTTTTGGTCTGGAGGGAATGTTATTCTGATCTTTATTTTCTTTGTTCTTACATTAATTTTGCATGGGCCTTTGGCTTCGGTACTTTTTCTCTTGTTAATTTTTATGTAAATTTAGTTTTCTTGAACTTAATCTTTATGCAAATTTAGTTCTCCTTTGAACATTATCCTGAGGTTCAAGGTAATGTTTTTAACTTCACAGATCTGCCTTTTCTCTTGCTTTTGTGTAGTGTTCCAAACTATGGAGATTTTGTTATTTTTCTGCTCAATTCTGATTCTACTCCCAGCACTCCCTCCTCAGTGTACGCCTCTGACGCGGCAGGGAGGGAGGTTGCACTCAAAAGGAGTAAGGTGCTGTCTCTGGGCTGTGGGATTAATAATGTGCTTCCCGTTTCAGTCCCTCTCCCTCTCTCTCTCATTTTGCCTACAAACGTATTTTTACTGTAACAGAACTTTAATTTTATTTACTTATTTATTTAAAGATTTTATTTATTTATTTGACAGAGAGGGACACAGAGAGAGAGGGAACACAAGCAGGGGGAGCGGGAGAGGGAGCAGCAGACTCCCCGCTGAGCAGGGAGCCCGATGTGGGGCTCGATCCCAGGACCCTGGGACCATGACCTGAGCCGAAGGCAGACGCTTAACCACTGAGCCTCCCAGGTGCCCCAGAACTTTAATTTTAAATGCAAGTGTAGGGAGGGCAATTTTGAGAGAAATTTCAACTTCAGTAGATTCACTCCTACATTCATAAAACAGATATTAACCAAACCCCTACTATATGCCGGTCACTTGGACTTTACCTGTAAGCCTTACCTGTAAGCTATGGCACTTAAGGCTCTATCACAAACTGGTAAGAGCAAAGTTTTTCACAATCCTATCTATTAGGTTTATGCAGCCAGGACCCACTCCAGCAGAATGTTGTCTGACCGGTAAGCTCGAGTTTTTTTTTTCCACATATGAATATCACTGTTGCTTTTAGTTATCTATTTTTCTTAAAGTCCCTCCTGGCACATATTACTCGGTATCCTTTGATGATTTTTTCCTCATTTCAGACTCTTCGGAAATAGCCTCCCTCACTGTTATCTTCACTTTTCAGGTTCTGTTGATACTTCTTATTTGACTTTGGATTTAACTCCTTAAAGTTATTTGGGAAATAGTTTCCATAGAAGCAGATTACCTAAAGAAAGTTCTTTTGTTTTTCTACAAGAAAAGTTTATAATTTTTGCCGTGGTCTTAAACTCCAGTATTACACCTCATTTTTTAACTGTTCTTTTTAATAGCTCCCCATACTATTTGTCTGGAATCCAGGAGATTAATTTTTGGTGGGTTGATGTATTCTGTAATAAACTGGAGAAATTCCTACGCCTTAATGTATATTCCCCAGAGATTTAATTTATTCTTCAAAATAAAACATAAAATAGTAGTTTCTGTTTAAAGAATCAGATGTAGAGTTTATCTGAGTAATTATAAAACGGTTCATGAAACAAAGATGATCTTATAAAACCAACATAGGGCCACAAATTTTCCCTTACGATGAAAGTTCTTTTTCACAGATGAAAGGAGACAGACTGACAACAATGATAAATCACTTTATCCACTTTACATATTGACTTTTAAAACTGATGAAAGACAAAAACCAAATTGGGTGTGGAAAATGCTCTGCTAGTTGACGCTTTAAGAAATGAGAGATGGTTTTATGAACCAAATAATATTTAACCTGGGAAAATTCACAATGTGCTAGAGTCCTTTAGGAATGATTTGGAAGGAAATGATGAGACAGCTGTTAATAGCTAGGTATTATAGAACTAATGTTTAGTTATTCACAGTAATATTGGGATCACAGATTCTAAAATTTAAAACAATCAGTTACTAATTTTCTATGTAAAGAGTTAAAAGATCTTTTTGCAACTCCTATATATCCAAAAACTATTTCTTTTGTCACACCTACCTAACAAATGTAAGCTTCTGGCCTAAATCACCCATTTTTTTCTGACTAACCCTGAAACCAAGGAACATATTCTACAACTTACTTAGAATGTTTTTTTCCCTGGTCAAACTTGAGCTCACAGGATGCATTTTTCTATATTTTCTTACAATAGGCCATCTACTTCTGAGAATAAATAGAGTATTTGCTTTGTATCTTGTCCGTAGGACCTACTTAAGTACTTAACTTAAGTACCTCTAACATATGAACTCTATGTTAACTGCAGCAAGTGAAGTTTTCTCTATCCTCTGTTGTTTTCTTGTGGTCTCACATTAGGGCCATCAATATCATGAACTTATTCACTACCAATCGCCATTATGCTAGGCATACATAGAAAATCTAAAATGAAAATCTAAATCTGAGATTAAACAAAATAATCTAAAGAAATTCAACAGAAAGAAAAAAATATCATTGAATCTAAAAAAAAACAAAACAAAACTGGATAAAGACAGACACTTCACCAAAGGAGGCTATATGGATGGCAACTTAGTACCTGAGAGATTTCACTATTATCAGCCTTTAGGGAAGTACAAATTAAAACCACGCCATGATGAGACACATCTGTTAAAGTGGCTAAAATTTAAAGTACTGACAATGCCAAGTGCTAACAAGTTTGTAGAGCAAACGTAAGTCTCATGCCTTGTTGGTGAATATGCAAAATGATACAGCTACTCTAGAAAGCAATTTGGCGCTTTTGTAAAATTAAACATATACTTAGCATATGTCTTAGAAACCTTACTCCTAAGTATTTACTTTAGAGAAATAAAAACGTATGTTCACTCAGAAAATCCATACACAAATGTTTAAACAGCTCCAGTGATAATTTTCAAAATGGGAAACAGTTCTAATGTGCATCAATAGGTGAATGATAAGCTATGGCACACCTATATGATACTACTCAGCAACAAAGAGAAATGAAATATTGACACATGAAACAATTTGGGTGAATCTCAAACACATTAAGCTCTGTGAAAGAAACCAGTCTCGAAGAGGTACAGGCTGTATGATTCCATTTATGTAACACTCTGGAAAAGACAAAATTTTAATTACAGAGGACAGATTGGGGGTGGCCAGCATTGGGAAGTTGCTTTGACCACAAAGGGATAGTATGAGAGCTTTTTTGGCTTTTGGAATTGTTCTGTATCCTGACTATAGTGGTAGTTACATGAATCTATGCATATATTAAAATTTATAAACTGTACATAAAAAGTAAATTTAATTATGTGATAATTTTATATATAAACAAAGAATAAAATATAAACCTTTATATCTTAGGATCCTTGCGTCAACTATTTCCTTTGAATAAGTATGAACCTTCCTAATAGTGTCCTATAGCAATTTACAAGGGTGACTTTATACTGGGAAAAGGGAGACAACGAGACCTTCTGGAGATTATTGGATGCCAACTTATAATATACTCTTATTATTAGAGATCCAGAAGTCTTCCATGCTTCTTGAGTCATAGCAGGACTCCATGGAGGTCACAGGATCGACAGTTTGAGTTCCAGTTGTGTCTCCTGGGGTTGTGTGGTCCTTTGTCCCACTGTGGTTACCTCCCCCATTCTCAAAATATATGATAGATAAATACATACATACATACTTAGTAACCACAGAATTCATACATTGATTCCTGACTGAAAGAGCAAGGACTTTTTACTCCACAAAGTTATTATCTTCATTGATCATGACATAATAAGGGCCAACCTCCTTAGGGTCATTCAACTCCAATTTTCATTTCCTCGGCCACATAAGACAGCCACAATCTCAAGTGCTTTGCTTTCTCTTTGGCCTCTATGCCATTGTCTCTACTGGTATATGACCCGATGGAAAACTATGATAGAGAAGGTCACCCTCACTACCTCAATATGTTTCCTCCCCGCCCCACCCCAGATCTTGGATCATCAGGCCTTCAGATCATAAATGGTTGTTTTCCAATGCAATGCCTCCAAAGAGCTGTTCTGTTGTTGGTAGTGGGCTATTTAATTTTAATTAAAAAAAACTATAACTCTTGTACCTCTTCTTGAAAGGCTGGGTGAGAAGTTAATTGTAAGTTAACTTTAATTTAACTTACTTTTTGTTACAAAAGAAAGTAGTAGTACATCTGTTCTCATCTGTTGATTGGCAGAAGTTGCTATATGAGTATTACACGGATGCCCTAAATCCACTGAGCATTGGCTGGGTTGCTTCCCCATACTGTGACTGCCATCTTATCAGCTCTGTAGGTTCTTCTGGCTCTTGCCAAAATGTGCCTGCAGGCTGCCAGTTTTGAGTGGGGCCAGAGCAAGAAAAATCTTGCAGCAGGTCCAGGCTGTGCTACAAGCTGCCCCATCATTTGAGTCCTTATGACTCAGCACACCCAAATATATTGGCAAAGTCTGTGGCAAACAGAGATGCTGTATGGAGCCTCTGGCAATCACTAGTAAGCTCCCTAGGGTTTTGGAATAAGTCATGACATTTTCTGAGGACAATGTATTCTCCATCTGAAAGAAGCTTCTGTGGATGGGACCACTAAACAACTATGATTGAATTCATGATTATTGGATACCAAATAACAATTTGAGTCAAACTAATTATCATGAAATATGTCTTACTAATTCATTGGACCATACAGTTTGCATGCACTGGAGTGTGTTTCTGCATTTCATTGTGAAATAGAAATACTTCCTAAGAGTCAGTGGCAAGTCCAGGAGGTTCCAGGAAATGGCACAAGCAGATGCATCTGCTCCTATTGCCTTACTGCCTCTCCCTCAACCCACATTTCACGAGGAATTCATTATCAGATTTCAGTGGGTAGGAAAAAAATGATGGATTTGTATGCCTTACAAACACCTGCCCGCAGAGGATGGTTGCTACTTTACATCCATGCTCAAAAATTGCTCCAAAAGAGTTGATATCTAGTGGCAGATCTCTGGATGTTACATTTGGTTATGTCATGTGGAAAGTACTACTGCCTGAGTTATGCATTACCCTGCTTCATGGGCAATTGCTAATGGCTTGGTTGACTAATGAGAAACTTATAAAGGTATAAAGATAGAAAAACTGATGACAAAGAGGTTTCAAGAAGTACGTGAATGAACCTCTTGGATCAGGCATTTTTATGACCTACATAAACACCCCTCCAGAGTGCATTTGTTATTAGGTGAAATTCTAAATAATATGACAGGTTGTTCTTGGATGTCAGCTTCCTCCCCCACCTCAGCCTTCTGATATTTGCTCAAAGAATCTATATACAAAGTGGCCCTAGTCTCAGATATTAAGGTGGTAATGGTTGCTGCCAGTGCCCAGCCCATGTGTCCCGGACCATACCTTTTCAATGTGTTTAGATGCATTTACACTGCCAGCTTCTGTACTTGTGCTCAAACATTTTTTGTGGCCTTTCTTTTCATATATCAGATGGAAATTTCCTGGGAATTACTACCACTAGGAGTAGACTGCAATCAACGACTAATGGAATTGATGTATAAATACCTCAGTTCCCATATATTAAATTGATTGGTTTTGAGATATGTGTTTTACACTTCTTCTCCGTTTCCCCTTGAATTAAGTCTCATTTGCTCATTGTGGTAACTGGCTTAATAACTCAGCCCTTATTAGCTCTCTTTTTCCCCCCCGCCCCAGTCATTTCACAATTCCACTGCTTCTTTTTTCCTACATCTCCTAAGTAAACCACTGGCAACACAACCATTTTATCAGTATCTGTTTCGAGGGGAACTAAAGCAGTTTTGGCTGCTATTACTACTGAGTGCCCAAATTTCCATCAATAGAGGCTAAGACTAAATCTACAACATGTCACCATTTCCTGTGGATGCCAGTGAGTTCCCCATAAATGATAATTATATTAGACACTGTCAATCCTGGAAAGGATGGTGATGTTACATAGAATAGAAACATATTCCTAGTATATATTAGCTATCTAAACATAAAGCTCTTTGCTGGCACCATATTTAGGACTTTACAGAATGTGTTCTCCATTGACATGGTATCTCATACAACAATGACTCTGACTAAGGGCATACTCTGGAATTATGGAAGTGGCTCACAACCATAGAATTCATTAGTCTAACTCTGTGTTCCACTAATAAGAAGAAATTAGATTGAGAGCAAGATGGCAGAGGAGTAGGAGACCTAAATTTCATCTGGTCCCAGGAATTCATCTAGGTAGGTATCAAACCATTCTGAACACCTACGAACTCAACAGGAGATTGAAGAAAAGAATAGCAGCAACTCTCTGAACAGAAAAGCAACCACTTCTGGAAGGTAGGACGTGTGGAGAAGTGAATCCCAGGCGATATATGGGAAGATAGACGATGTGGGAAGGGAGCCTCTGTCAGCCGGCTACCCGTAAGTGACAGAGCAGCAGAGCACAAAATTGGAACTTTTAGAAGTTGGTTCTACTGAGGGACATCACTCCAGTGGCTAAGCAGGGGGTAGAACCCTTGCTGGGACAGTGTGTTCTCAGGACCCTCGGGGTCACAGAAAGACCGGGGATGCCTGAGTGTGGAAGAGCTCCGAGGTATCGGAGCAGGGAAGCCAGGTCCAGAGACAGAGCTGAGGAGTGGGCTCTCTGCTCAGAGTTGCCATAAACCATGATCCGTGGCACAGTCAGGCCACTGCTCTTCCATCAGGGACCCAACAAGCGGCAGATCCGGGGAGACTCCCCTTCCTCCCCCGAGAGGAGCAGTGCGGGAGCCCACCTCAGGAATCTGCTGGGTTTGGAGACTCCAAACGGGGTCCTGTGCCAGAGATAGAAATGCTCGGTCACAGGCTGGGTGAGCAAGGAGTGCGGCAGGAGACTGGGGAGACAGGAGTGATGGACTGCTTTTCTCTGGGGGCTCACTGAGAAGTGGGGCCCTGAGTTCTCGGGTCCTCCGGGGTGGAGATTGGGAGGCCACCATTTTCACTCTCGTTCTCCAAAGATGTACGGAAAACGTGCAGGGAACAAAAGCTATCGAGAGCAAACCCGAGCAGATTACTTAGCCTGGCCCCTGGCAAGGGCGGGGCAATTCTGCCTCCAGCAAAGACATTTGGGAACCACGGCAACAGGTCCCTCCCCCAGAAGATCAGCAAGAACAGCCAGGCAAGTCCAAGTTTACCAATCAAGGAGAACGGCAGAACTCCAGCGCTAGGGGAATACTGCACATAGAATTTATGGCTTTATTCCCATGATTCTTTAGTCTTTCAAAGTTAATATTTCTAACTGTCTTTTTTTTTTTGAATTTTTCTTTTTCCCTTTTTCAACCAACATCTTATCGATCCCTTTTTTAAAAATCTTTTTTATTTTTCATTTTTAGAGTGATATTCTATCCCTTCATTATAGTTAACCTTATTTTTGGTATATATATGTAAGTTGTTCTCTCTTTAAAATTTTGGGATACAGTTTCTTCTAACAGACCAAATATACCCTAAATCTCTAGTGTATGGCTTTGTTCTAGTCTCCTGCCTGATCACATTCTCTCCCTTTTTAAAAAAATTTCTTTTCTTTCTGTTTTCAACCAACTTCTTATCTTATCAATTCCTTTAATAAAATCTTTTATAATTTTCATCTCTACAGTCATATTCCATCCCTTCATTGTATTTACCCTTATTTTTGTACATATACAAGTTTTTCTTTCTTTAAAATTTTGGGAGACACTTTCTTCTAACAGACCAAAGCTAGTGTGTGGCACTGACCTGTTCACCAGCCTGATCATATTTGATCATATTCTTTTTTTTTTTTTTCTTTTTCTCTTTTCTTTCTTTCCCTTTCTTTTCCCCCAGTTTCAGGTCTCTTCTGATTTGTTTAGTGTACATTTTTCTGGGGTCGTTGTTACCCTGTTAGCATTTTGTTCTCTCATTCATCTATTCAACTCTGGACAAAATGACAAGATGGAAAAACTCACTTCAAAAAAAAAGAACAAGAGGCAGTACCAACTGCCACATTAGTAAGATGTCGGAACTAGAGTTCAGAATGACGATTATAAAGATACTAGCTGGGCTTGACAAAAGCATGGAAGATACTAGAGAAACCCTTTCTGGAGAAATAAAAGAGCTAAAATCTAACCAAGTCGAAATCAAAAAAGCTATTAATAAGGTGCAATCAAAACTGGAGGCTCTAACTGCTATGATAAATGAAGTAGAAGAGAGAATTAGTGATATAGAAGACCAAATGATGGAGAATAAAGAAGCTGAGAAAAAGAAAGATAAACAACTACTGGATCACGAGGGCAGAATTCGACAGATAAGTGATACCATAAGATGAAACAATATTAGAATAATTGGGATCCCAGAAGAAGAAGAAAGAGAGAGAGGGGCAGAAGGTATACTAGAGCAAATTATAGCAGAGAACTTCCCTAATTTGGGGACAAAAACAGGCATCAAAATCCAGGAGGCACAGAGAACCCCCCTCAAAATCAATAAAAATAGGTCAACATCCTGACATCTAATAGTAAAACTTACAAGTCTCAGAGACAAAGACAAAATCCTGAAAGCAGCTCAGGACAAGAGGTCTGTAACCTATAATGGTAGAAACATTAGATTAGGAACAGACCCATCCACAGAAACCTGCCAGGCCAGAAAGGACTGGCATGATATATTCAGAGCACTAAACAAGAAAAATATGCAGCCAAGAATACTATCTCCAGTGAGGCTGTCACTGAAAATAGAAGGAGAGATAAAAAGCTTCCAGGACAAACAAAAAGTAAAAGAATTTGCAAACACGAAACCAGCCCTACAAGAAATACTGAAAGGGGTCCTCTAAGCAAGGAGAGAGCCTAAAAGTAATATAGACCAGAAAGGAACAGAGACAATATACAATAACAGTCACCTTACAGGCAATACAATGGCACTAAATACATCTTTCAATAGTTACCCTGAATGTAAATGGGCTAAATGCCCCAATCAAAAGGCACAGGATATCAGATTGGATAAAAAAACAGGACCCATTGATATGCTGTCTGCAAGAGACTCATTTTAGACCCAAAGACACCCCTAGATTGAAAGTGAGGAGGTGGAAAATAATTTACCATGGTAATGGATGTCAAAAGAAAGCTGGAGTGGCAATCTTTATATCAGACAAATTAGATTTTAAACCAAAGCCTATAATAAGAGATGAGGAAGGACACTATATCCTACTTAAAGGGTCTATCCAACAAGAAGATCTAACAATTGTAAATATCTATGCCCCTAACATGGAAGCAGCCAAGTATATAAGCCAATTAATAACAAAATCAAAGAAACACATTGACAACAATACAATAATAGTAGGGGACTTGACCACCCCCCTCACTGAAGTGCACAGATCATCTAAGCAAAAGATCAACAAGGAAATAAAGACTTTAAATGACACAAGGGACCAAATGGACTTCACAATATATATTCAGAACACTCCATCCCAAAGCAACAGAATACACATCCTCTGTAGTGCACATGGAACATTCTCCAGAATAGATCACATCCAGGTCACAAACAGGTCTCAACTGGTACCAAAAGATTGGGATCATTCCCTGCATATTTTCAGACCACAATGCTTTGAAACTAGAACTCAATCACAAGAGGAAAGTCAGAAAGAACTC
The DNA here is from genome assembly GCF_003265705.2 of Callorhinus ursinus. Classification (NCBI taxonomy): domain Eukaryota; kingdom Metazoa; phylum Chordata; class Mammalia; order Carnivora; family Otariidae; genus Callorhinus; species Callorhinus ursinus. Next base: position 26,305,301 of record NW_027397086.1, on the reverse strand, counting down.
AAATACATGGAGGCTAAAGAGCATCCTACTAAAGAACGAATGGGTCAACCAGGAAATTAAAAGAGAATTAAAAAAATTCATGGAAACCAATGAAAAT